>NC_046980.1:6038160-6050660 GCF_009769545.1 Cyclopterus lumpus | reverse complement strand
TCTGTTTATTGCGTCCTTGTGTGTCCTACGTTGTGTTTCTGTTTATTGCGTCCGTGTGTCCTACGTTGTGTTTCTATTTATTGTGTCCTTGTGTGTCCTACGTTGTGTTTCTATTTATTGTATCCTTGTGTGTCCTACGTTGTGTTTCTGTTTATTGTGTTCTTGTGTGTCCTACGTTGTGTTTCTACTTATTGCGTCCTTGTGTTTCTGTTTATAGCGTCCTTGTGTGTCCTACGTTGTGTTTCTATTTATTGCGTCCTTGTGTTTCTGTTTATAGCGTCCTTGTGTGTCCTACGTTGTGTTTCTATTTATTGTGTCCTTGTGTGTCCTACGTTGTGTTTCTATTTATTGTATCCTTGTGTGTCCTACGTTGTGTTTCTGTTTATTGTGTTCTTGTGTGTCCTACGTTGTGTTTCTATTTATTGCGTCCTTGTGTTTCTGTTTATAGCGTCCTTGTGTGTCCTACATTGTGTTTCTATTTATTGCGTCCTTGTGTGTCCTACGTTGTGTTTCTATTTATTGCGTCCTTGTGTTTCTGTTTATAGCGTCCTTGTGTGTCCTACGTTGTGTTTCTATTTATTGCGTCCTTGTGTGTCCTACGTTGTGTTTCTATTCATTGCAACCTTGTGTGTCCTACGTTGTGTTTCTGTTTATTGCGTCCGTGTGTCCTACGTTGTGTTTCTGTTTATTGCGTCCGTGTGTCCTACGTTGTGTTTCTGTTTATTGCGTCCTTGTGTGTCCTACGTTGTGTTTCTATTCATTGCAACCTTGTGTGTCCTACGTTGTGTTTCTGTTTATTGCGTCCGTGTGTCCTACGTTGTGTTTCTGTTTATTGCGTCCGTGTGTCCTACGTTGTGTTTCTGTTTATTGCGTCCTTGTGTGTCCTACGTTGTGTTTCTATTTATTGCGTCCTTGTGTGTCCTACGTTGTGTTTCTGTTTATTGCGTCCGTGTGTCCTACGTTGTGTTTCTATTTATTGCGTCTGTGTGTCCTACGTTGTGTTTCTATTTATTGCGTCCTTGTGTGTCCTACGTTGTGTTTCTATTTATTACGTCC
The DNA here is from genome assembly GCF_009769545.1 of Cyclopterus lumpus. Lineage (NCBI taxonomy): Eukaryota > Metazoa > Chordata > Actinopteri > Perciformes > Cyclopteridae > Cyclopterus > Cyclopterus lumpus. The sequence goes on along the minus strand of NC_046980.1, from coordinate 6,049,604 downwards.
TTGTGTGTCCTACGTTGTGTTTCTGTTTATTGTGTCCTTGTGTGTCATACGCTGTGTTTCTATTTATTGCGTCCTTGTGTTTCTGTTTATAGCGTCCTTGTGTGTCCTACGTTGCATTTCTATTTATTGCGTCATTGTGTGTCCTACGTTGTGTTTCTATTTATTGCGTCCTTGTGTGTCCTACGTTGTGTTTCTGTTTATTGCGTCCGTGTGTCCTACGTTGTGTTTCTGTTTATTGCGTCCTTGTGTGTCCTACGTTGTGTTTCTATTTATTGCGTCCTTGTGTGTCCTACGTTGTGTTTCTATTTATTGCGTCCTTGTGTGTCCTACGTTGTGTTTCTATTTATTGCGTCTGTGTGTCCTACGTTGTGTTTCTATTTATTGCGTCCTTGTGTGTCCTACGTTGTGTTTCTATTTATTACGTCCTTGTGTGTCCTACGTTGTGTTTCTGTTTATTGTGTCCTTGTGTGTCATACGCTGTGTTTCTATTTATTGCGTCCTTGTGTTTCTGTTTATAGCGTCCTTGTGTGTCCTACGTTGCATTTCTATTTATTGCGTCATTGTGTGTCCTACGTTGTGTTTCTATTTATTGCGTGATTTTGTGTGTCCTACGTTGTGTTTCTGTTTATTGCGTCCTTGTGTGTCCTACGTTGTGTTTCTGTTTATTGCGTCCTTGTGTGTCCTACGTTGTGTTTCTGTTTATTGCGTCCTTGTGTGTCCTACGTTGTGTTTCTGTTTATTGCGTCCTTGTGTGTCCTACGTTGTGTTTCTGTTTATTGCGTCCTTGTGTGTCCTACGTTGTGTTTCTGTTTATTGCGTCCTTGTGTGTCCTACATTGTGTTTCTATTTATTGCGTCCTTGTGTGTCCTACATTGTGTTTCTATTTATTGCGTCCTTGTGTGTCCTACATTGTGTTTCTATTTATTGCGTCCTTGTGTGTCCTACATTGTGTTTCTATTTATTGCGTCCTTGTGTGTCCTACGTTGTGTTTCTATTTATTGCGTCCTTGTGTGTCCTACGTTGTGTTTCTATTTATTGCGTCCTTGAGTGTCCTACGTTGTGTTTCTATTTATTGCATCCTTGAGTGTCCTACGTTGTGTTTCTATTTATTGCGTCCTTGTGTGTTTCTGCAAAGCGGTTTTCAACCGTGACATTTAGAAACATTCCTAAAAACCCATCTGGGCCGTAAGATTGCCTCCTGGATCAGCAATCGACTGAAGGTGAAGGAATATAATGCATCACATTGCATGAGAGAGGAAGCTTTGATGCATTTATGCGTGTGTGTGTATTTTGTAATGTGACATTACAGTGCGAGGCTGACTCATGTGCAACACATGAAATTCTTAATTTGCATGGTCATCAATTATGTTGCTGATATTTTAGGAAGTGACTCCACAGCTGAGCTCTCTCACACACACACACACACACACACACTGCTCACATTGATTGAAGCGGAAGCTAGTGATCATAACATGGGCATCATAGCCAATCTGAATTTATTAATGAAAACTAATTAATTATAATAAAACTAGACAGTAATACGCTGTTTGTTCGCCGCTCATGGAAAGCTATGCAACAATGTCCTCAAGATTTTCTGACTTTCCTATCGAGTCTGTGGCACCCGAGAAAAACAAAAATTATATAGTTTTAGCTTTTGAAGATTAATTTTCTCAAAAAGCTGGCCAACAAACATTAATAAAAAATAAAATAAAATAAAATAGATTGTCTTTTGTGAGATACTCTGTGATGTTGTGCTCTATTATATTCCCATAGATTTTACTGCGTTTGTACGCATGGTGTTTTTTTGTATTTATCCTATTACATTTATTTTACTTGATTGTAGGATATGTGCACAAACTGTCGATAAAGATACATTTGTGTCACCAGCTGATGAAAATGAAACGTTCAACCCTCCACTGGTGTTTGGTGTAATTGTGTTGCTTCATCATATTTAAACTCCTCTTTATGTTTGTAACACATGCATCTGCACATGAAAGTTGACACACTGACCTTTGGTGCCGAGCAGCGTGGGGGAACTCTGGAGGAAGTCTCCGATCTTCTGCAGAGTTCCTTCCTTTCTGCTGCGGCTGCTCTGGGAGTCATGGCAACCCGGAGAGGAGATCTGATCACAGACGACGGTAAACTGTGGTTAGCCTCTCTGCTTGCGTATTTTTTCCAGTACAACCACAGTGAAAAGATGACCGGTTTAACCAAACCACAGATCGTGAAAAGAAAACTAAGCTTTACGACAAATATTAGCTTTTGATTAAAAAAAACAAACCCAACAACAACTCCTCATGGTTCACCTTTGAACTCCCGAACTGAGTGTGGTTGGGTTTGCATGCAGTTTTACAAACCAGACGACATTTGTTGTGTGTTTACTATAGAAAGTTGACTTAAGCAACCGTATGTCTAATTAATTAAGACAGCAAGTTAAATAATATAGTATGAATAACAGCAGAGCTCAGCAAACAGAGGATCTCAGGTCTGACCTCCTGATGTAAGAATATGACGACTTCAGGTTTGGAGTGTATGTTCTCTGTGAGGAGGTTTTGATACGTTGGAGCTTTAGCTCAGAGTTATTTGTCATAACACACGTAAAAGGATGTAACAGAGGACATCTGCATGGTTATGCATGTGTCTTTGTGTTACCGTGTCTGTGTGTTACCGTGTCTGTGTGTTACCGTGTCTGTGTGTTACCGTGTCTGTGTTAATGTGTCTGTGTGTTAATGTGTCTGTGTGTTAATGTGTTACCGTGTCTGTGTTAATGTGTCTGTGTGTTAATGTGTTACCGTGTCTGTGTTAATGTGTGTTACCGTGTCTGTGTGTTACCGTGTCTGTGTGTTACCGTGTCTGTGTTAATGTGTGTTACCGTGTCTGTGTGTTACCGTGTCTGTGTGTTACCGTGTCTGTGTTAATGTGTGTTACCGTGTCTGTGTTAATGTGTCTGTGTGTTAATGTGTTACCGTGTCTGTGTTATGTGTGTTAATGTGTTACCGTGTCTGTGTTAATGTGTTACCGTGTCTGTGTTAATGTGTGTTACCGTGTCTGTGTGTTACCGTGTCTGTGTTAATGTGTGTTACCGTGTCTGTGTTAATGTGTCTGTGTGTTAATGTGTTACCGTGTCTGTGTTAATGTGTCTGTGTTAATGTGTCTGTGTGTTAATGTGTTACCGTGTCTGTGTTAATGTGTGTTACCGTGTCTGTGTGTTACCGTGTCTGTGTTAATGTGTCTGTGTGTTAATGTGTTACCGTGTCTGTGTTAATGTGTCTGTGTTAATGTGTCTGTGTGTTAATGTGTTACCGTGTCTGTGTTAATGTGTGTTACCGTGTCTGTGTGTTACCGTGTCTGTGTTAATGTGTGTTATTGTGTCTGTGTGTTATTGTGTCTGTGTGTTACTGTGTCTGTGTGTGCCTGTCTGCTCGTCACCTCTTCTTTGTGTGGGGTCAGTTTGGTCCGCGTGTTCCTTCTGTTCTCTGCAACCACCTCCTCCTATTCACACACACACACACACACACACAAAATGAAGACACACAAACTAACTGCTCGTCTTTTGGTACAAATGAAGTGGTAAGAATGAGGCAGAGAGCTAAAGGAAAAGAAAAAGCAACAAGCGTGAACTGTTTGAATGAGGGGGTCAATACGAGGTAGACGTCAGGAGAAAAGCTCTCAGACGCTCAATTCCACTTTTACCGTTTTGAGAGCTGGAATAGTTTTCAAGTGGAGAAAACAAGCGCCAATTCAGATGCATCATGGGGATGTCTCAGGAGAATTAATCAGTTTTCACTTTGGAACCAGATTCTGACGTCAGTGACCGTGTGTCGACAACCTTTTATTAACACTTAAGAAAGCAAACAATCGAGTGTGATGTTGTCTGCTGTGCCAAAGTCAATACAGACTTTCACTGAGAAAATAAAATACATTTTAAATGTACCTCTCAGGAATACCAAAGATAACCAGCTCACAATCAGATTTTTTATTTTTTTTAAATCAGGTGAAGTATCTAACATGATGAGTTGACATGAATGATATGATTGCATATGAATGGAGAATTATTCTAAAATTGCACCCTTTTTTTCTTAGTTTACTACAAGAAACCTCCCCTTTAAAATTCACAGGTTTTCATTCAACCTGTAAGAACCCAGCCTGGTGTTACTCGCGAGCAGCACTAGATCCAAAAGTTGACAGGTCTCGACGGCAATTTATTGTTACTTATTGGCAGCCACATACCCAATACATATGTATTTGCAATAAAAAGGTAATATATGCCAATATATTTGGCTAAAAAGAGTGAATAATACCCAGTCTTCCATAAATAGATTGGTTGAAATGACTAAGAGCAGAATACATTCCAGCCACAATCGTCATAATGGAATAACTGATGACTGAGTCATCTAAATGCTATTTTGAGGACTAGAATACAGGCGGTCAGAATAAAAGGATAAAACGTTGACATGCCGTATTGTAGGAAGATAACAGTTATAGAGTTATAGAACAAGACCATGTCAGTGTGAACGGTCGCACAGCATTTCTTTTGACGGGGCCGTACGACATCCACATTTTAAAAGCTCCCAAAAAAATAAATAAATAAATCAGATAAGAGATTTTCTGGGACAGCAACGATGTCTCCATGAAGAAGAGACGCAGCGTCGTCAATAAATCATTCGGAAAAGATCTGCTGAACGGACGAAAAGGCTCAGCTGGGAGAGACGAGGCTTCATGGGAGACGGAGAGGCCGAGTTCTGGAGGAGAGACTGAAAGAGGCCAGAGGACAGAAAGAGAGAAAAATGGAGAGGATGAAACAAGAGAGGAAGAAAGAAGAGCAAAACGGAGAGGAAGAAACAAGAGAGGAAGAAACAAGAGAGGATGAAACAAGAGAGGAAGAAAGAAGAGCAAAACGGAGAGGAAGAAACAAGAGAGGAAGAAACAAGAGAGGATGAAACAAGAGGAAGAAACAAGAGAGGAAGAAAGAAGAGCAAAACGGAGAGGAAGAAACAAGAGAGGATGAAACAAGAGGAAGAAACAAGAGAGGAAGAAAGAAGAGCAAAACGGAGAGGAAGAAACGAGAGGAAGAAACAAGAGAGGATGAAACAAGAGAGGATGAAACAAGAGCAAAACGGAGAGGAAGAAACAAGAGGAAGAAAGAAGAGCAAAATGGAGAGGAAGAAACAAGAGAGGAAGAAAGAAGAGCAAAACGGAGAGGAAGAAACAAGAGAGGAAGAAACAAGAGAGGAAGAAAGAAGAGCAAAACGGAGAGGAAGAAACAAGAGAGGAAGAAACAAGAGAGGATGAAACAAGAGAGGAAGAAACAAGAGGAAGAAAGAAGAGCAAAACGGAGAGGAAGAAACAAGAGAGGAAGAAACAAGAGGAAGAAACGAGAGGAAGAAACAAGAGAGGAAGAAAGAAGAGCAAAACGGAGAGGAAGAAACAAGAGAGGAAGAAACAAGAGAGGATGAAACAAGACCAAAAACGGAGAGGAAGAAAGAAGAGAGGATGAAACAAGACCAAAAACGGAGAGGAAGAAAGAAGAGAGGATGAAACAAGACCAAAACGGAGAGGAAGAAAGAAGAGAGGAAGAAACAAGAGAGGAAGAAACAAGAGAGGATGAAACAAGACCAAAACGGAGAGGAAGAAAGAAGAGAGGATGAAACAAGACCAAAACGGAGAGGAAGAAAGAAGAGAGGAAGAAACAAGAGAGGAAGAAACAAGAGAGGATGAAACAAGACCAAAACGGAGAGGAAGAAAGGAGAGAGGAAGAAAGAAGAGCAAAACGGAGAGGAAGAAACAAGAGGGGAAGAAACGAGAGGATGAAACAAGACCAAAACGGAGAGGAAGAAAGAAGAGAGGAAGAAACAAGAGAGGAAGAAACAAGAGAGGATGAAACAAGACCAAAACGGAGAGGAAGAAAGAAGAGCAAAACGGAGAGGAAGAAACAAGAGGGGAAGAAACGAGAGGATGAAACAAGACCAAAACGGAGAGGAAGAAAGAAGAGAGGATGAAACAAGACCAAAACGGAGAGGAAGAAAGAAGAGAGGAAGAAACAAGAGAGGAAGAAACAAGAGAGGATGAAACAAGACCAAAACGGAGAGGAAGAAAGAAGAGAGGATGAAACAAGACCAAAACGGAGAGGAAGAAAGAAGAGAGGAAGAAACAAGAGAGGAAGAAACAAGAGAGGATGAAACAAGACCAAAACGGAGAGGAAGAAAGAAGAGCAAAACGGAGAGGAAGAAACAAGAGGGGAAGAAACGAGAGGATGAAACAAGACCAAAACGGAGAGGAAGAAAGAAGAGAGGAAGAAACAAGAGAGGAAGAAACAAGAGAGGATGAAACAAGACCAAAACGGAGAGGAAGAAAGAAGAGCAAAACGGAGAGGAAGAAACAAGAGGGGAAGAAACGAGAGGATGAAACAAGACCAAAACGGAGAGGAAGAAAGAAGAGAGGATGAAACAAGACCAAAACGGAGAGGAAGAAAGAAGAGAGGAAGAAACAAGAGAGGAAGAAACAAGAGAGGATGAAACAAGACCAAAACGGAGAGGAAGAAAGAAGAGAGGATGAAACAAGACCAAAACGGAGAGGAAGAAAGAAGAGAGGAAGAAACAAGAGAGGAAGAAACAAGAGAGGATGAAACAAGACCAAAACGGAGAGGAAGAAAGAAGAGCAAAACGGAGAGGAAGAAACAAGAGGGGAAGAAACGAGAGGATGAAACAAGACCAAAACGGAGAGGAAGAAAGAAGAGAGGAAGAAACAAGAGAGGATGAAACAAGACCAAAACGGAGAGGAAGAAAGAAGAGAGGATGAAACAAGACCAAAACGGAGAGGAAGAAAGAAGAGAGGAAGAAAGAAGAGAGGAAGAAACGAGCAAAACGGACAACATTTCATTGATTTTACATGAATCTTGACTTAAGAAGAAAACATGACAGGTCAACAAAGGTCTACACTTTAGAAAAAGAAAAGCATTGAACACTAAAACCAAAGAATGCAGATGAAAATTAGCCTGCATGGCTAAATCTGGCCCATTGACATGGATCCCCTGGGGGAAAGCATTAGCACAAGACTAAGTGCTTCAATTATCAACTCCACAGTGTGGGCTTGTGGTCACACAAGCGAAGCTGTAATAATAAGTGTACACTTTGGCAGGACTCTGCCCAAATTCAATGGCTACAACCGTACAAAGCAGACCAGAGGTATTCTCATTTCTCCACCCCACCCCAAAAAAAATCTCTTGTCAACATTGCGCAAAGAGAGAGAGAGAAAGGCAGTTTACAGAGTGGAAATGTGGATTATATCTAACAGAGTTGCATGACTGAATGGAATTTGAACCCTTTCCTCAACAATGAACCATACGTTCTGCAATTAAAAGCAATCTAGATCCACACTATCCTCTTATAGGAGGACCTATACTGTACCACAAGGTTATGACACATTAGCATCATGGAAGAAATGTGTTTTTGGAGAAGAGTGATTTGATAGGGGCGTCAAGAGGCATTAGTGGCTTTGCTCTTGTGCATGGAAACGGATAAATTAATGCAACGCGCCAACAGGAAAGCCATGTAAACACCCTCAATGGTGTGATGCCTTAACACCGGTTATTGGCTATTATCAGATAATGGGCAAGTCGATGTACTCTCTCTCTCTCTCTCTCTCTCTCTCTCTCTACTTTAAAACTCAGGAGCGAGAGCAAGACAGTCATGCCATGTCTTCAAATAATAAGGCTGGATCATATTCACACTGTTATTCATTGCTGCATCTACTGTTGGAGCCGAGCTGCAGGTGAGAAACGTCGGTGACGGACAACAACGTTGTGTCTTTTGAGCAAAAGTGCTGGATTTTTGAGGAAATTTAGGAATTCAGGCCGGCAGCCTTCTGGTCAGAAGCACTTTTGCTGCCGCTAGACAGGAAGTCGCCGTTTTGAATTCATTTTACAAAATGATGTAACATATCCATGAGGTAGCGCGACATTTTTTGGGCCCAAGAGTGAAAACTACACTGATGTGGTAACGGACGATGAAGAATGCGATGACTGTGAAGAGGAATGAGTTTTATGAGTTGTTTTTTTTTTGTGAGGATGGAGGAATGAGAACGTGATGCTGTTTTTTGTACCTCAGGTTTCGTTCGTCGTTTACTCCTCCTGAAAATGTAAGACTTCAGGAAAAGAAAAAAAACGTGGGTTAAAATCATGAAGTGCATTAAAATATTAATATGCACAACCATTTCATGTAAACAGAACAGGACAACTGAAGCAAGTATGTTTGAATGTGTTCGCCATCAAAGCGAAGCAACAGGATGGCGGCGCTGCCCGTATATATTATATATATATATAAAAAAAGACAAAACAGATTACATGAAGCTTGACTTAAGGTGCTAAATTCGAAATTTAAAAGGATTTCCTGTAGCAGCAAACAGCAATTTATGTAAAAATTAAATAAATTGTGCACTTCTCTGTGCTTCGTTGACCGAGCCGGTCCGACTGCCCCCCCATCCTGGCGAGCCAACTGCCTCCCGCACTAACGCTGGCAACGCGGTCCAGCCCCAATGGCGGCGTCCTGTTCCCCCACAGCTTAACACCGTTTCAGCTGTCACATGACACGCTCCAAAAGTCTAACTAGATTCTTCATCTCAGGCCGTTGCACACAAACAAATTCCCTGGCGCGCCGCTCTCACTTTGGTGCGAGCCCTCCGTTTGTCTACTTTGATACGAGATCGCAAAGAAAGTGCAGCATAAGTAACAATATTACTCATATGCGTTGTGCGTTGTTCACAAGAGAGACACAAAATACAGCTGTTTAAGTGGCATGAGGTACGTCAGTCCTCATGCAGGCAGTAACCTACAAATATGTGAAATAAAAAAGTAAAAAATGATCAAAGAAAAACACGATGGCAAACAGCAGTGATACAAGGTCATTTCTAAATAATAGTGAATGGGCAGAACGACTCAACCGTGACCCCAAACCAGAGGACTCAATCATCTTTGTGAACCCTTAAATCCCCGACTGGTTTAGTGGAGGGGACACGGTGGAGTCCAGGCACCTCAATGTTCAAGAGCACTCTAACAAAATTCCCCTTTCCTAAATTACAAGGCCAAGAATACATTATTGTAGAAGCACATTCATCATCAGTAGTTTTAATTGTAATCCTCACACGCGGATTCGCAGATGAGAAGCACCCACCTGAAGGATTATTTTCTAGATTATTTTTCTCTTAATTGATGTGCAATGTGCAGCTAATGCCCGGGCCAGCCACAGCCAATCAGAAACTTCACCCACTTCATCCAATGAAGAGAGAAACTGAACGAGAAGGGCCGTTGTTATCGTTGACCGACCTGGGAAATTGAGAATCCGCCATTCCCGCGAATATCGCCGGAGGACTTCACTGTTTGTCCACGCTCTGACTCTCACCGTCTCCCTGACCTGCGTGAAGCGCTATCAAGTGTCCCATTAATCAACGGGGAGCCTGCTCCGTGAGCCCCGTGTTCCCGCTGAGTCTCGGTGAGATCAAGGATAGGCCGAGACCCTGCTGGCAGATAAACCCACAGAAAGGCTTGGACTGAAATGTGTTTTTTCAGATCTAAAATGTCCTCTGGCCCACATACTGTATATCTCTTCCCCTGAAATAACATTGGCTTTGAGTAGCTCAATGTAATAAACACACGATACCTACTGTACACATTTCTCAGGATCCAAAAGAGCAAAATAGAAAATATGAAGCTATTGTGGTTCCAATCCATTATCGTGTTGGTAGTTTTTACATTAAGGGGGAAGATCTGACAACAACAACAATAACTCAATGTTACGGTAGTAATAAAATGCAGATTCACACTTGTCTTGTTAGAGGGCAGAAGGACACATGCAGACACACCATTACCTTCTCAAGCTGTAATGTTAACCTGCTGACAACTGACCATTTACTCGTTTAAGGGGACAAACAGACTCCAAACGAATGATAATGTGTCCGCGTCCTTATGAACAACCTACGGCCGACAGCCACTCTCCTTTTAGCTCCGGTTTGGTCTCCTCCAACTCCAGAGAAACAATGTCTGACTATCATCTGCACGGCGTTATTGTGCGACTGAGCAATAAGTTATGATCCTATCCTCGTTGTAGATTAAAAGTTTCTACATTACATGTTTTTTCTCTCATCATTAAGATAACATGTGGTTTCAGGAGTTCAATGTGTTGCAATATTGCCGAAGGGACACACACACGTTGCTGCGTTTCCAGGCTGTTCAATAAGTAGACGCATGTATTAAAAAAAAAAAAAAAAAACGTGACTTTGATAAAACGAGAACATGAAGCTCTGTGCTAAGGGATGTGTTCGTTAGGCTGTGCCGTTACACTCGGATCTGATCGAAACTCTCTCAGCCGCTACCGTCCTTCGCTGCGTCAGCTTCTCTTTTTTCCTCTCCTACATTGCTTTTTATCGTTTCATCTACCCCCCCCCCTACAAAAACATCTCTGCCTCTTCCATCTTCCGTTTTCTTCTCCTCCTACCCTCGTCCTCACTCATGTATTCCCTCAGGTGTCTTTGTCCATATGCCCCCCCCCCCCCAGTCTTATTTCACTTCACCCCCTCAACTAATCTCTCCAAATGTATTCTCTCTGTGCTGCCTCCACCTCCTTCTGCACCCTTTCCCTTCATGTATTTTGGGGCATTTCTTCCGTGGTTTCAAGCTTATCTTCTCCCTTTCTCTACACCGCATTGTCTCCCTTTTTCTGTCGTTGCAGACTAAACGTTACTTCAGCCTGTTATTGACGTGTGATCGTATGAAGGCTGACAGGGTCATTGATGTGTTGACACTTCAAACCCGCCCATATATTTATTTTTTTTAAGATCAGGAAGGCTCCATTGCTTTCTAAGTGGAAACTGGGTCATCGCAGCAGCATGAGTAGAGGTATAGGTTGGAGAAAAAAAAAAAGAAAAGACATTTCTATGCAGCTGAAATTATTTCGGCAATTCACATTTTTAGTTTCTTGCCGTTGTCAAAAATGACATTTTACCCACAGAGAATTGTTCTGGGTCTCCCATCTCATCATTTTTTTTTTTATTGCCCCTTTTAAAGCAAAGGGACGTGTTCATGTTCATGAATGTTGACTGCGGTGCCCCAGATCCCCAGAATAAAGTCTGACTTCACATCCCTTTGGATGTGCTGGAGTGCTCATCTTTTTGGGGGCTTTTCATTTTGCCTCCCTGCACTCCGTTTCTGCTCCAGTCCTCTTGAACCCAGGTCAGTCAGCAGAACCGCCGGTCATTAGTGGAATTACATCGGGGGGTTAATCGCAGATATTGCTGGTATCAAAAGAGTCAAAGAGCCTAGTTTCATGGTACTTGTTGCCCATACCTGGCCTAATATGTTTCAACTAATGAGCTTGTGCCGGTCTCTTTGCCCAAAATCTCTTGAGGAGCTGTCAAAATTATGAAAAACAATAAAACCCAACTACAGGTTTGGC
>NC_046980.1:5923160-6033160 GCF_009769545.1 Cyclopterus lumpus | reverse complement strand
TGTTTAAATTGACAGGAGAGCTTGTGACGCTGGCAGCACCGCTAACAGAGCCTGAACGTTATGATGCGTTCAGGTCCAGTGAAAATTAGTATTGGGCGAAGGTAAATAATAACGTTATCATGAGGTGTTCACGTGTAATCTTGTAAAATGTAGTGCTGGTGAGACACTTTAATAAATTCAGTTGTTTGAAGGGGATGTTTTCACAACAATATAAATAGAATTTTTAGATGAATTATGACCCGTTTACAATACCTCCAGGCGCCTCTTTTATTTCCTTATTATATGAATTGTGTTTTCTTTTTTTTTTTTTTAAAGCAGAGAAAATGACTTTTGGCACAGTGGGAAGAAAAAAAAAAAAAAGTCTTTGGCCTTGTAGATCAGCTGCTATAATCAAAACAACAAAGGGATCTGTATCTGCCCATGTGGATCAGAAATGATCAGTGATTAGAACGATTAGTATCAGGAGAAAATGTGATTGGGTATCTCCAAAAGTTATATTTGCTCCCTTTCTTCTTTTGTGCTGATCTGATTCTCATCTGTGATACGATCCAAATCGTGAGTTTTATGACCTGTTGCACCACTAATTTGTAATGTAAAAATAGGAAATCTCCTATTCTAAAACATGTGTCTGCAAAACAAATTAAAGTTTTTGACCACAGACCCATCTTTCCCATATTCATGTCATCTCATGAGCGTACCTGACTGCTGACTGACGCCCTGGTGTCCTTTCTTCCTCCTGATTTCCTGTTAATGGTTTCACACTGGGGCTTTCCATCCACTGTATCAAGGTTCACGTCGCTTTTAATCTGTCACAGGCAGAATAAGAAAAAAAAATCACATTAATTATGATTACAAGTATAACATCCAAAACATGTTAATACAATAAATGCATTATTTAATGCTCTTTTACCTACATCTATACGCCAAGTGCCAAAGCTATACAAAAACAAAGAAGACAGTGCCTGCAGCTAAAAGGTCTCCAACACAGACATCCTCTTAAATTCACCAGACAACACAAGCAATGTCAAGGCCCAGTGAAAGGTGGCCGATCGTTGGTGTACCATGCTGCAGGAGTGGTTTGAGAGCATTCCTCGGTTTTCGGTTTAGTTGTGCTTCATGTGAAAACAAATAATAATGCAAGAGTATTCTGTATGTATGTGCGTGCAAACGTCTTAAACTTGCAATATTTTTGATCCACCCTGAATACTCTCTAAGAGCATTTAAGAGGACCACTGCTGCTATTCTTTAAGGAGGAAACCACAAATCTTTTAACAGCCACCTTTCAAGCAATGCCCTGGTGGTTAAATGTTAAAAAAATAAATATATATATATATATATATATATATATATATATATATATATATATATATATATATATATTTAGTCTTTTCAGACTGACCTGTGTGACTGTCTCCTCGTGTTTGGCATTTAAGGCCTTGAGCTCTTCCTTCAGTCGTAAGATCTCGGCCTCCCTGTCAGACAGAGCAGCCTGCAGCTCCGCCTCTCCATCACCAGTCTGGAACAGGAAGTACATGGACACTGAGGACGCTTTCATGCTTTTCAACCAACACGTTATCCAGAGCTTAAAAGAGAGACTAGACACTACATAACTTATTACTTATATGTATGAATACACAATATCCTTTTCAATTTAAATGTCAACAGTACAAAAGATTGGCAGATCAAATAAAATTAAATGAAATACTGCTTTATAAAAGCCGAGGTTGCCATTTCCAATGGGAGACTCAGTTCAGACAGTTCATGTTCAGTGAAAAACTCAAATAAGGCAAGGGAACATTTTGAGCAAGCATGGAACCATGGAAACCTAAAATAAACAATATCCCCAAGCAAGTAATTTGTCACATTTTGAATGTAAAGTTTCTCCTTGTGTATCAAAAACACAAAAGTTGTTAAGTTTTACATTAAAAAAATCCCACTTTTCTCTTCCAGTAAAACCTCATTTTATAAATAAATGTATCCAATGACCAAAAATAAATAAATGTTAAAAAAATGAACAAGACAACACAGTCAGTGGAAAAGATTGAGCTGCATGTGAACCAAATGATGGAATTGCTTCCGCTGCACCGTGACTCTGGTTCCTAACCCTCATCTCTCCTTGAAAACACGAAATGCATCAGTGTTGAAACCTGGAGCAAAATATAGTGTTGGCACAGAATGACATATATATAGCTAGCATGAACAACAATAACACACGAAATGTCTTTCATTGCAAGAACAACATGGCAACTCTGCTGGACTTTCCAGAGGTGACTCAGCCCTAATGTTCCCTCCTCAGATGTGGACATCATGCTGGGAGAATACAGAGTTCCTGATCTAACGCAAGCAGATACAATTCCATTTTTCATTAAACTCAATGGTCCTTTGACATGCTATAAAATACTACTTTTAAATCAACCCACCTATTTTTAAACTTACTAAGAGAGTTTATTTCCAGTAATGAACTTTGATGAATTTATACATAGTTTTTGCCAAAGAAGTTCAGTATATTTATGTCTCAACACATATAGTTGACATGTTGCACAGGATAGGACCAGATGGAAACAACGAAGAGAATTAAAGATGTAGGTAAGAGAATTATTAAACATACACAAACAAGACAGTGTCATTTGGTGGTCCGTGATCGTATACCAATCCCTGGTTGCGATAGACAAAACACGGTTGGGTACTCAAGAAATACCAACATTAAATCATATTTCACTGCTGCGTCAGGGTTTCCTTAAAAATCATATTTTTTCTTTTGCAACAAAAGGCGCCTGCATAAAATTTGCTGCAATTTCTCAACCAAATGAATCCTTCAATCACAATGAAAGAAAGACATTATGGCACTTTAAAAATCAAGCAAAAGCTCAGTCGGGACAAAATGTGAAAGCGCAAAGTGCCACGTAGTGAAATGTCATGCGTGTGGAACAGAGATACTCAAAGTCTACAATGATGATCCACCTATAAAAACACCTGCAATCCCCCAGAGAGAAAAAGGAAGGAAAGAAAGAAGGACCCACTCAAACTGGAGACCCAAAGCTTAACAAGCCACGCAAAACCTGGAAGATTCTCTTTCGCCTGGTACACTCCTCTGGTGTGTAACATTACAAGAACCATTTAGTAACGAGAGTAGTCACAAGCTATTCTTAATTATTTGTATCTGATATTTTGGTCACAAACGGGACTCAAAGGATGCCCTTTTCGTCCTTCCCTAGGGCGTGGGTAAGGTTGCTGGCTGAGAGATGCTTTCCAATCTCTTTCCCTGTACAACGGCTCTCACAATGAATCCTGTCTGAAGGGGAAATCAACACTGAGTGGAATGGGGCAGAACATTGTTGTGGTTCAAACCTTTAGGAAAGTTTTTTTTTTTTCTCCCCTCTTGCTTAAACCACGATCAATGATTTCACAGCAGGTGTTTTGAGGATGGGAACAGAATGCTCGGACATTATTGATTAGCGTGTGTACAGAGATGAACCGTACTACTGGGAGGAATCAAGTAAAGGAGAGCGGCTACTGTCTTTAGTTGTCGTTACTAATCCATTGAAAACTTCAGGACAGTGGGATGCTATTTGACTAAGATGTGAGACACTAATATCCTTCCTCTCTTCAACAGAAGCAGATCTTGCTTTTCTTTTATGTTTCCCTTTAGTTCTGCCAGTCTTCAGTATGCATCATTATCTTTATGTTATACTGACCTCTTGTGGGGGCTGTGTGGCATTCTGGTGTAGCTGTTGGATGAGTTTGTCTTTGTCTGCTTGGCTGGAGAGAAGCTTCTGGAGCTGGACCTCCAAAGCTGCTACCAGAGTGTCTCTCTCCTTCCTCCACCTCTCCATGATCTGCTCCTTCTCCGCCAACTGGGAGGATAAGGACTCCTGACAAAGAGGGAAATGTACATGCACAATATGTGAGTAATGAAAAGAACACCGCCAAGGTTGTTATGGTCATTAAAACAGTTTTAACTGTTGGATAAATAAAGAAATGAGGGATTTGCTTTTCTTAGAACACAAACAAAAAAAAACAATACCACCCAAATCAGAATGGTTTATCCTCTAGTGGCTTTGTATGGACATGTCGTTCCCATGATTAGCTTTACATTGTCAGACTTGGTTCAACTGTCATCAGTCTCAGCGAGAGCCGTCTTAGTAGCTGCAGGTGGACTTCAACTCGGCTTTGAGATTAATTCTAACACGTTTACATTTGCAGCTAGAGTTTTCACGTGTTTTCATATCGTCCTTTTTCCTACCAGCTGGCTCTGCTGCCGAGTGTAGCGTTCTCTGTCTTCGGCGAACTTCCTCATTTCCTGGTTCCGCTTGCCCTCCGCCTCTTTGGCCTGGCCAATCAGGGACAGCTTCTCCTCCAGCCACTTTTTGCGTTCCGTCTGGTGTTTCTCTGCACACAGCTGCACACACACACAATGGTTATTGTTTTTATGTATTAAGAGCATGTCGGTTTAAGTATCGGGAACACATTTAGGTGCACAGAGATGTGATCAGGGCGAGTCTGTGTTCAAAGTGTTTTTTATTGTTGGAAGATCTGGTCTGATTTAAGTTCTTGGACATATAAACGCAATAGAGGGATGTATAAAACTAGTTTTGCCAACTTTTTGGAGAATCGCCACAGACACATAAAACATTCTTCATCCATCATATTTTTAACGAGGATTAAACTAATGACCTATAATAATAAATATGCCTAACTTCCCGTTATTACCTTCAAGCTTTCCTGAGCCCGGATAGTTTCTTGTTTGGCCAGTTTGAGGTCATCTGATGGGCCGTCGACACCAAGCTGTGAGCCGTTGCCACGACGGTCCTGGTGCAACAACACCCCTTTCAATTTCTCCACCTCTGTAATGGTGAAAACCAGAGAGACAGAACACTACATTAATAATTGCATTCAAAGAAACAAAGTACTTTTATTTTTCATTTATATAACTTTTAAGCAAGTCGTCTACACTCAAGTATTTTTATTTTTACAACCGTTGGAATAAATGAGTGTAATAAGTAGTGACACTTCTAAATCTTGCCATTTATAGTTTCTATATATGGAAAGATTCAACTACAAGCTGTGCCTTGGGAAGATATCCTCCGAGTAGTCCATCATCCAAATTATAAATAATAAACCTGCGTGGTGGAGGAGAGAGTCCACCAATAATACCTGTGGCATCTGGTTTTATGAGCCCACATAAAGTTATTGTATTGCTTCTGCTCTCATGTATGCATCTTCTTGTGTGCTCTACTTCACACTCTGCATCCTGTT
This sequence comes from Cyclopterus lumpus, assembly GCF_009769545.1. NCBI lineage: Eukaryota > Metazoa > Chordata > Actinopteri > Perciformes > Cyclopteridae > Cyclopterus > Cyclopterus lumpus. The sequence goes on along the minus strand of NC_046980.1, from coordinate 6,027,904 downwards.
GTTGACCTCAGTGACTTAACAAGAATCGACTTACTAAACAGACTTTGGTATCCAATTTAAATGTGTTATTACTGCACGTTTACTACCGTCTCCGTGTGCAGTCAGTTTCATTGAATGTCCATAAAAGACATTCTGGTTTCTCTGCTGCTTTCAAGCATAAGAGGATTAGACTTAAGCCTCCCGCGGGCCAAACCCCTTTCAAAAACAATAAAATCCAAATTCTTTTCACTAAGTCTGATTTCTTTTCATGTTCTCCCTTTGATTTTTCAAATCCTCACCGCTCGAGAGTTCCTGGATGAGGTTAAGTTTCTCCTCCAAGACCTGCTCCATCTGGTCCTGCGTCTCCTCCTGCTCCGTCAGAGCTAAACGCATGTCGTCCAACACGCGCTCCTTGGCTTCAAGGTCTACAAAGAAACAACAACAAAACAAAGGTACAGGTTTACACGCAGAATGCCATAATCAACCAAAGGAGGATCAACACACTAAAACATGTTGATCCTCTTCTATTTATTGACCTTCCATAAACAGGTCAAAGTTCAGCCAGAGTATTAGGACCGTTTAACAGCGAGATTCACTTTGGGCACCGGAGAGCCATACTTGAGGATTTGTGACTATGAAGGCTGTGCCAAGTTCACAAGTGTGTATCCTTAAGTGTGTATCCTTTTGATCCGTTAGTCAGACAAAACAAGCAATCTGAAGAGGTTACTACCTTCAGCTCTGGTCAATTTTGGGGATTTTTGTTGTTCCATTTCTTAAATTGTTTTTAAGACCAAATACATTTTTTTAAAAAGGCAGATCACGTTCCACAAACATGACGTGTTTTTCCTCTTGTGACGAAAATACAAAGACACACATGGTTTACCTTTACAGGCCTTCTGGTCGGACTTGGTGTCAGACGATTGTTCCTAGAGGAGGGAAGGAGATGGAGAAATGAGGCGAAGGTGAAGATGGACCACCAATAAACCCGTCTGGAGGATATAGAGTCGTAACCTTCAGACATTTGGTCCAGTTAAATGGAAAAGTGGCAGATTATTATTTTACCACTTTGAGTTGCTGAATGGTTCGGTCTCTGTTGGCAACGTCGGACTGAAGCTGCTTCTTGGCTTTCTCCATGTCAGCCAGCTTTTGCCTCAGAAGCTTTTCCTCTTCTCTCATGCCAGAGATCTTCAGGGGAAAAAAACAAAACAGTTATAGAAAAAATAAATAAATAAATAAGTTACATAAGCTATCTGCTGTTTATATCACCATCCAATTAGTATCCAGTGATCCAATGTTTGTGTTCAACTTTCCCTTAATTTGTCTTTTCATCTTTTCCAGCATGGGTGACATGTATTTACAACATTACACACTGGATCTATTTGAGTCACAAAAGCTGGTGCATCTGAAGCATTAATTACATGTATTTGTAAATGTATTAAAATGCCCACTATTGGCAAATGACTCACTGGCTTTGCCTGAAAGACATTATTTGGGGGTTTTAAGAAACATAATAAAATTATGTGTACCTCCTTCTGGACCTGCTGGATCTGCTTCTTGTAGTCGGCTAGTTTCTCTCGGTGGTCTGAAGTGTCGTCCTCCTTCCTCTGAAGGTCGAGGCTGAGGCTCTTTACTTTGTCCGAGTCCTGCTTGGCGTTTTCTTTTAGTCTGGGAGAGCGAGACAAGACAACAATGAACTGCAACCTATTCTTTAAACAAGACAGGACAGGACACTGGGGTCGAGACCAACTTCATTGCTCTTTAATACAGTTTGTGGATGGATGGAATAATGCAGTTCTCCCCGGACACAATGTAATAGAGAGATGACGGGCAGGGTAATAAAGAGAAAAGGTATCTACAACAGAATATTATAATTAAGTACAAAACCACAAAAAGTAATACGGAGACCACTTCTCACGGGATATTAGTTGTCTCTGCCACTCAGGGGAGGGAGGGGTGATATTCTTTGACAGGGGAGAAACAAATACTCTATTTATTTATCATTTAGAGAGACGGCTTTCTGCCATTGCTGCCTGTGTTTTATGTTTTATTTATTTTTAAATGTCTTGTTTTAAATTAGAATGTCCTGTCTTCATGTTTTTACCTGTTACTGCTGTACTGACTGATGAGTCGCCAACTAGAAAAAAAAATTACCTACTCCGTTTCAAAGTATTATTGTCTCAAAGGTGTTCTGCGGATACTACTTGTATCCTACTTTACCATCATTCATTACAGTAATATTCTCATCTCTGTGTTGGCCTCAAATACTAAACTTTATACAAAGATTGTATTTGTTAACCCTGAAAAAAAAACAGATTTGAGAGAAGCATAACCCAAAATCTGAACTATTTGTAAAGTCGGGTGTGGGGCAGAATTCCTACAGAAATTGGGAGTTAAATGTTGGGCTTAAAAAAAGACGGGCTAGGATCAAAGAGATCCCAGATTCATTGATGCTTGTGTAGGTCAGCCGTTGGGCCAGCGCTGAGCGAGCTATAACTATAAGCTAAGTGTTGCGCGAGAGGCTCCACTGTGTCCGAGACTGATGGGTTACCTTTTGATCTCCTCGGCTCTCTTCTCTAGCGCTGCGTCCTTCTGAGCGATGGCCTCGTGCGCCACAGCCAGCAGCTCCCTGCGCCTTTCCACCTCCCTGCGCCGGGCCTCCTGGACCGCATGGCTCTCCTGCTCCTCCCGCTGCTCCTGTGCCTCCTGCAGGCTCTTCTGCAGGGACGTCACCTGTGCCTCTTTTGCCAGCAGCTCTTTCTGCAGCTCCGTGGACGCTTTCGCCGCCTCCGCTAGCTCCTCCATCCGGTTGACGTTTTCTTTTCGCATTCGCTCAAATTCTGAAGAGGCTAGCTGAGCTCCGGTTGTGCTTTCCTCCATGTTGAAAACCTTTGACCTGAGGGATGCAATCTCCGTCTGGAGATCAGAGTTCAACTTCTTGAGCTCCTCTTCAGCAGCAGAGCTCGAAGAATTGTTTGAACCTTTCAACTTCGATTCTTCTAATTCGACCTTGAGCTGCGCTGCACTTTGCTCCTGCTCGCTGAGCTTTAGCCCGAGATCATCTAAAAGTTTGCCGAAAGTTGCTTTTTGTTCACCAAGTTTGCATTTTAACTCCTCCAACTGCTGTTGCGACATCACTTCTCGTTCCCGGAGCTTCTCATTGAGCTCCTCTGCCAGCTTCTCTGAGGCCCGAGCTGGTTCCTCAAGCTTTGCTCTCAGCTGCTTTACTTCTTCTTCGTTAGCATGTTCTTGGCATTTGAGCTTGAAGCCGAGTTCATCCAGTGTTTGCTGCGACGTCTCCTCTCGCTCCCGCAGCTTCTTTCTTAGTTCTTCAACTTGCCGTGTCGAAGCCGCTTCCAGTTGATTCCTCTCCTCCGTGAACTGCTGCAGCTGCTGGTTGGAGATCTGCCATTTGTGCGCCAACTGTTCTTTCGTCTGTCCGAGCTGGTGCTCCAGTTCCAGCATTTGCGTGTCCTTGCTCTCATTTTTCTCCTTTTCCTCAGCCAGACTCTCCCTCAGCTCCGACACTTCCTCTCTCAGCTGATGATCCACAGCATCAGATGACGTTGCTGCAGTCTGCAATTCCCGTTTCAGGCTTTGAACTTCTTGCGTCAGGGTGTGGATCAGGGACGTTTTCTCCGGGATCTCCTCGGCGTGTTGGTCCAGCTGTGCCTGAGCAGTTTGTAGTTGGACCAACACTCGATCGGCTCCCTTTGTCTTGCTGTTCATCTGTGGTCATTTCCAAAAATAGCACTTCATATAAGTCATCTAGCACTAAGACCTTTTAATTAAAACAAAAATAACCATTATACCAAGTGCTCAACAACCTTATGGCAGGCAACACTCATAAAGCCAGTGTCAGGTCAGGACTCAAATATCAGATCTCATACAGACATAACAATTTAACATGAATAGAATATCTTGAGATATTGTTTAATAATTCAATTATGAAACAATGCTACCAAAATCATTGCGTTGCCCACCTGGTGCTCCGAGTCTTGCAGCCTGGCAGCGAGCTCTCTGACTTCTTGTCGGAGTGCATCGCTCTCCTGTTGCCTCGTTTCTCTCTCCTCGACCAGCCTGCTGATTTCGTTCCTCTCCCCCTCCAGAGCAGACCGAGCCTCCTCTTTGCAACTCCTCTCTTGGCCGAGAGCAGCAACGATGTCCAATCTGCCTCGCTTCTCTTCAGAGTGGGCTGCCATGGCGTCCTCCTTGGCTCTCCTTTCAACTTCAAGGGCTGCCCTGGCTTTCTTGTAGCCGTCTCGCTCTTCTTTAAGGGATGCCAGTGCCTCCTCTTTGCTCTGCTTCAGCTCAGCGAGTGTGGCGAGGGCCTCCTCCTTTGCTTTGCTTTCTTCCTCTAAGGATGCCAGGGCCTTCTCTCGTTCCATAGTCTGGTACTCCAAAGCAGCCAGGGTGTCTTCTCTGCCTCTCTTTTCCTTCTCGAGGGCAGTAAATGCCTCCTGAGTGAAAGGAGTAATGATTATTTCCTTTTTTAATGTTTAAACTCTATTGAATAAACTTAAGGGAGGGTAGAGTGTCACAGAAATAGAGATTGGATGGATTAATGCATGTGTTGTTATGATTGACATGGTTTAAATCATTAAATGTAAATTACATTAGAAATTATAAACCCTATATTACTCAACCATTTCCTTTAGTATATCAGTGCTAGGATTTCATATATTCAAGTTCCATTTCTTGTTTTTTTTGTTTTCCTGGTGAAACAGAGACGCACCGATTGTAATGTTCTTAGACAATTTGGATTTCTCAAAAGTCTGACCTGCTAATTCCTGTTTTTGCAGATTCCACATTTCTTGAACGCATCTCGATAAAAGTTAATGCAACCTCCGTTAATGTAACCCTATAAGCAGGGCTTCGCTATGGAGGGACCCCATGCTGTCAGCAGACGAGCCGGTCACTGCGACTACTCGGAGCAGCATGCATAAGAATAAATTACAATATAATAAGTGTCTGATTAAGTTAATTGTTCCAAATGTTTTTTATGTTGTTCCACGACTCCTCCGAGCGTTTTGTCTTTGTCAAAGACTTCTTTATGTGTGTGAGTGTGTGTGTGTGTATATGCGTGTGTGTGTGTGTGTGTGTGTGTGTGTGTGTGTGTGTGAGGTGGTGAAGGCACATGTATATAAATGTGCCAAAATTCACAATATGAGATCAGTTGATTTATTCCTCATGAATGAGCAACATTTTACAATCCAACCTATTTGTGAGCTCTACGAGTACGCCCTTGACATACGGTACATGCACGGCATACCATAATCAGATTAATACCATGTAGGCCAGTAACAGCCTGGGGGTTAGAAAAACTAGCTTGAAAACAGGTCACTGACTCCATGAATCTATGAATATGTGAGTGCACAAAGTGAAACAAACATTGTTCTCTCCTGCTGTCAAGGTACCACTGAAAAAAGGCTTTCACCCTCCTGGTTCTTTCCGTGTGTGCTCCTTTCCCCATGGGTCTTACCTGCAGCTGCTTTCTCTCACGAGAACTCCCCTCATTGAGAAGCCCTCTCGTCTTCTGCAGGTCTTTCACTTGTTTCTCCAGTCGGGCAATCCCTGATAACTTCTCCTGGGGATGAGAGAGAAGCCTCCTTTTCGCTGTATCCTCCAATCCACTGGCTTCACCTAGGAAATAACAACAAAAATCAAGATAGAAAAACAGAATGTGAAATGTAGGCCAGAAGTGACACTCTGATATCCAACAATTTAAGGAAAAATACATTTATCACTTGAGATGCACTGTTAAATGGATGGCTACTAATACTCATCGGGCTCATCAGCTTTTCAGGGGTGAAAAAAAGGGTGACAAAGACCCACAAAATATCTAACAAATGTCTCTGGCAAACTCACCAATTAATGCATTTAAAAAAGTATCAAATAAAACATTACCAAAGAATTATGATCCTAGTGATGGAGTCATATTTTTCTCCTTACTGAACAAAAAGAAAGACTATCCAAACACCAAAAGGCACCAAGTCTAAATAGGCTATTAAACTGAAAAGCATCTCTTGTACTTTTAAAAATAACTTTTTTTTTTAAATAATGTAAAATGATCTGAGCATCAGTCCTCTAGACCCCCCCACCCCCACCCCCAAACTATGAGTGAACGCAGCAAAGCTACAAAGCTTCCTCCTCTACTTGCCATTCAGACAGATTAAGACACTGATGCATTCATTTTCACCATTGCGTTTGCGAGGCATCTGCCCTTTCAGCTGGTGCTCACTCAGTTCCAACGTCTTCCTCTCCGGCTCCTCTCCAGCTTCCCCCTCGTCTTCCTGAGCCCCTGATTGGACTGAGCCCAGACATGCATGGGCAGCCTCAGCGGAGTGGGAGTCCAGAGACGTGTCCTGAGGGAGGTAGGAAACATCACACGAATCAGTCCGGGAGATTAGTGAGCAAATCCCCACAATTATAACATGCAGGTATGGTGCCAGTCCATCACACACCTGTCACGGCTATCCTGGAGCCGGGTACTTAAAATAATAATTGCTAGGAGTAAGTAAATACTTTACAAATTGCCGCTGTCAAAAAGAGACCAAATAACTTGCCTAAGATATTCATGATTTTGGTTGGAACGAGCAAAGTTAATTTCAAAGTTGTCAGAAACTTTGAAATCATGAATATCTTAAGTGAGAGTGCTGCATGAGAATCTTGTCACCAAGATAACAAAATATATAAGCTATGCATCCAATACAGCATCCACATAATTACCTTTTCATTAATGTTTTAATCATTAAAATCTTATTTTAGCATTCGTGACGTTTACCCAAACAATAAGTAAACAAACCACACGATACATGAAGTGGGCTCCAAGAAGAGGAGATTGTGTTACCATGGATTGTGCGTCTTGACTGGATTCAGGGGTGGCCATTTTGTTCATGAGGTTCTTGAAGATCTCCAACCTCCTTTCTGCTCGCTCCTCTAAGATCTCACTCTCCCTCGCCAGGCGGTTACTGAAACATAAACACACACAGAGACACGCATTTGTACGACTTCATCATCATACCCAAAACATTCCTGGTAACAACACACATATATATATATATATATATATATATATATAAATAATTCTCACTTATAATCAATCTGCATCTCGGAGAAGATCTCGGAGAACTCTCTGCTGATTTCCTCTCTGAGTCGCGCCTCCATGAGGAGGCTCTCTGCTCGCTCCTTCTTCAGCTGGAGCTGCAGCTGTTTCAACTGCCGCTGAGGAACGGGACACAGAATAGTATCAAACAATAAAGACTTTTCAAATTGAAAAATAAATGTTTTTTTTAATATGTAAGACTTCTGAATATTTTAAGTATGTGTTCTATTTATTTAAAAAAAAACTTCAACAGATAAAATCCTTGAGGACTAATCTCTAGAAAACAGGACACATTTCCATCTGTCGTCTGAATTTTTGGTTGAATCCAGATTACCAATCTGTTTGGAGAGCAAAAGCAAAAGGAGCAATGCCATCAGCTATCGTCAGGCGATGATTTTTCTCGTAATGGTTTAAATGTATCTGCTACACTGGCTACACTGGCATCTCAAGTTACTAATCGGACTGTAAACAGAGGAAGTCTCTCTCTCTGCCAACATGGGGAAGGGACTGACCTGGTGCGTCTGTTCACCGATGAGAAGTGAATCATCACTTGTATTGGTGTCTTCGTCATTGCCTGTCTGATCCATTGTGCCCTCCATCTGGCTCATTTCTTCCTCATACTCATCATCCTCATCCTCCTGGGAAAAAAAAGATGTACACACAATGTTGGCAAACTATTTCACGGGATAATCCAAGTATAGATTCAAACTGCAGCACTAAAATATAGTATCAACTGTAAAAAAGGAAATCAAGAGCCTCGTGACCCCGCGTCCACCTAACCTGTACATCTTCCAGGCTTGTATCCCAGCCAATCAGGGAGGTCCTCCTGCTGCTCTGCAGAGACTTTCTCTCAGCATTGTTGATGATGAAGGATATGTCACCGGCGGACCTCTTGGGTATGATGATGATGGGAGGGGGCCTGGTGGACAGAACAACCACCTGGAAACAGACAGGAAATACAAAGATAAAGCATCAAAAGATAATACAAATGTATGAAATATAACAAGTATACACTTCTCAGTGAGCAAAAGCACAATAAGAGAGAAAATGAAAAATAAGTGTGCACCTTCTGCGCCACAGCAGAGAATTTGAGGACGTTGAGAGTCTCATCGTACATGGAGGCACACTGGTTGATGTTGACGATCATGCAGGCTTTACCTCGACCCCGGAAGAAGCCCTGCAGGTAGTGGGTCAGCTTGCTTTCCCTGAAGGGAACATGCTGAAGCAGCCTGAGGGACGGAACAGCGGAGTTGGCGTTGATATCTGTGCATGCTGACCAGTTGTACTGAGACACCCTGAATTGATGTGTAACTTGTGGAGCATTTCTTAATCATTGTTTGACTAGCAGGGGGTAGAAGAAGAAAAACAAGAAGCCACCACATATTGCCAGCTTATTACATTGTACACTATGTAATTTAATCATCCTATCGACATTGGGTTTGTGTCCACTTGGTGCATAAAGGTTCAATATTCATTCTCCTTTTAGCGCTGGTTCGGTCCCCACCAACTCAAAAAGCAAAAGTGCTATAAGGAGGCTAAAGAAAATACATTGGGGGAAAAAAAGGTGGAGCGTTAACGTTTTGTGATTTTAGCACTATGGAGGGGCCCGTTGATATTCCATAAAGTCTATTGATTGATTATCAATTGGAGATGAGGAGAGAATGACGAACAGGTTTAAAAAATAAATCTCACTTGGCCTGCTGATTGTGTCGAAGTCCGTTGATGCATTTTCCCAGGATGAGCAACGAGGTGTTGATGTTTCCGGCTTCTTTGAGGCGCTCTCCTTTATTCTGGGTCTTGGCGCATCGCTCAGAGCCAGCCAGGTCACATAAACACAACCTGATGACACACACATTTATCCACATAAAGGATATGATACCACAAAGAGCAGATGGTGTACATCCACGTTCAACACTTCACGCTTTACTAAACTACTTATTTTGTACACATTTTCAATACTGCCTAAAACCAGTTTTATATGTGCCGTGTCTAAACAAACTGTCACTCACTCGCTGACGGCGTGGACCTTCGGAGTCCCAATATCTTCAATCCTCAATATGCGAATGGAGAAAATACTGTGGCTGCAGAAATAAAAATAATAAAAAATGGAGCATACATTTCAGTAACTTTGTAATAAGATGGAATACACAGGATCCTAAGAGAGAAATTATCACAGGAAATAAGCACAAAAACAAAAGAAATAAAATGCATACAAAACAGTTATAACATGGGCAAATATAATGCTTCAGAGAAAAGACTGAGCTGAGTATCTGTGTATGCTCCTGGCCGGCATGCTCACCTCCTACTGGAGAGCTGGTTGAGTCGGGTGGAGGAGAAGCTCTGGTTCTTCTTGCCCAGCTTCATCACCTTGTACGCCTCTTCTGCACCATTTACCTGAATCCATCGCAGATCTAAATACAAATGTGATAAAACAGGAGATTCGTATGAAACTAACAAGAAAAGAAAAAAAAGTGACCTTTGACACGTGCCGTGTAAAGAAAAAATAAGAAGTATTTTTGATAACTTAGTTTGAGCAACATGGTATTTCATATGCTTATTTATCAACATTATATGGGAAAGGTCCTAAATTACTGAATTTTTAAGAAAATATAGAGGGTTCATTCGGCCAAAGAAAGCAAAGTACACCAACCCATTAATACAGTGCAGGGAGAAATTGAACTCATCTTAAAAGACTATTAAAAGTATTTTATCTTTCCAGAAATTGATGCTTAAATTGTCTGCATTGTTTTAATATAAAACCCTTCAGACCTCTGACAAAGGAGTTGCCCTTGACGTCCTGTGACAGGCGCAGTGCGGTCCTCCTTGGCGCCCCGCTGGGTATCACCTCAAGGAGGTCGTGGATGTTCTCGTTGTAGATTTCACAGAAAGAAACCCAAACAGAGAACTTTGTGTGGGCTTCCACGGCCAGACTGATTTTGTCCTCCGCTGCTACGGTGGTGTCCAGCATGGAGGAACCTGCAACAGAGGCAAACAATCAAAATCATTGACCTGTAGTAACACGCCCCACCGTTCTTGCAGTAGTCATTTTGTCCGTCACTTTTCTGTATCACAGAACGCAATGACATTTTTGGCTTTCCTGTCCTCAGGTTAAGAATAAGGTTAAAATAAACTCAAAGCCTGATGGTCCTGTCAATCAGCAATATTACAACATGAACACAGAGCGCAGGTGAGAAAGAAATGCAGAAAAACAAACCAATAATAAATTAAAAGAAAAATCTAAATCTTGCCTTCAAAGAGAGTCTTGTTGGTCAAGTTCAACAGGCTGCTCTTCTCGCTCTAAAAAGGTGAAGTAAAAGATAAAAATGTTAAAAATGCAGCAAAGACACAATTACTAAAAACAAATATAAATAAATACATTTTAAGCCAATCAAAAAAAGCTCAGAGCTGCTTTTTTAAAGCATTCCAAGACATTTGCTTTTAATAAAAGAAAGAAGGACCAACAACTTACAGTCCTCTAAAAGGTCTGAGCACAAACCCCACTGCACATGGGAGTATGCCAGAGGGCTTTCTGCCAGAAAGGGTTTATTTAAACCCAAACCACTTCCTAAACCTAACCAAGTAGGTTTGTTAACTAAACCTAAGAGGATGTTTGGTTTTCTGGCAGAAAGCCCTGAAGGCAAACTTCTCCCATGTGCGTCTTAGGAATGAACCATTCCGTCTTTTTCAGTCCTAATACCAATGGCGATACCTGGGCTTTGGGTATCGGCCGATGCAAAGTACCAATTCGATACCAGTGTTACGTATTAAGTAATAACACTGGTATCGAATAAGCTGTATGCCTCACTGGGTGGAAGTGACTGGGATCATTTGTGTAGGCAAAATCAGGCTTGACTTAAACATTGCTTTTCCTAACTTTGTAAAACAAATAAATACATAAATATACATTTGCTGAATTGTTATTCAGCTATGTAATAGTAAATCGGTACACCAGAAATCTTTAATTTAAATGAATAGGGGTTTACGCTGGCACTGTGCCTGAAACCCTGTGTAGACAATGACTGAGGGGTGGAACTGCCGCTCTGCTAACACTACAGCAGCCTTGGCCAGACGGGTTACCTGTTTAAATTGACTTAAGAAGTTTCTCTTGAACGTCACTTCCTCAGCCTGCTGCTCCCTGGTGAGCTTTGTGAACTCGCGGCAGCGTTGAGGTTTGATGCTCATCCCAGTGAAAACCTGTTCCTCAATACTGCTAAAAATGACATTGAGAGACCTGGGCAGGATACCAGCATCAGCATCTGGACCTGGAGTGACAAGAGCGGATAATTAGATGATGTACTTTTAGGGATGCAAGATATAAATCAGCCTTGATAAATTATCAGCAGAAAATGGGAAATTTATGTTGCTATGCACTATTATAATAATGACATTTTATGCAATAAATTATTGGCTGATAATACAAGCCACATTTCTTTCATTGTCTTAACAAGTGCAGCATCTACACACTAGGTGGTGGTATGCACCTTTAAAGTTGGTTTGCTAGATTTGGTGAGGTCAGAGCTTTGGAACATTAAATCATCTATCTTTGCTGACAACATCTTAGCCTTTTTTACACCCAGGGGAAAGTTAACGTGAACTAACATGCACTAAATGCTTTAACATTGCTATGTATTATTCCTCCCAGTTGCTTCAACTACATAGAGGACATTTTACTTAAATAATTTTCAGTTTCAGCAAAAAGCAGAGCAGAAATTCAGAGTTCACTCACTTATTGACAAAAGTCTTGTGACAGCTAGAAATAAACCAAACAAAGCAGGATCTACAATAACAAAGAGGAACCCACCTAAGAATGTGAAGGTCTTCCCAGCGTTGGTGACTCCATAAGTGAAAACCAGAGAGTTCCCCCCTTCGAGAACATCTTTCACCAAATCCTTTACCGTGCCTTGAAAGAGCTCTCTCTGCATCGTCTCAGGACCATACACCTATTAAAATGAGTAGAAACTTAATAAAAAACAATATCTTATATATATATATATATATATATATATATATATATATATATATATATATATATATATATATATGAGGATTTCTCAACCTGTTTTTAGGTCTAGAAAATGAATATCTGTCGACCAAAATGTATTGCATGTACGACGATATATTATAATCTAATTCATGATCAAAATAAAATTAGCAAATGTTAATACACATTAAGAAACTCATCTTCCAGAAAACACCAACCTGAGAGAACTGAAAACGCTGTCCAGTCTGTGGAAGTGATTTATCAGCGCTAAGCCTCGCCGAGAGGGACAAACTGGGGGGTTTCAGCAGAATTGTGTCAGGGTGCTCTATGGTAACACATCCCTGTTAAAAACAAAAAAGAGGGAGTCAAAAATGTATTTCAGGATTATTCAGTTTGTTGTTACATTTCTTTAAATGGTCTGCAGCTGCAAATAAACTGATCCGAGTAAATACCATGAGCAGAGTTTTGACAACCACAAAACCAAAGCAGCTACCAAGGACACTGGCTTTCGTTTGTGAATATTATTCATTTTTACCTGTGACTCTCCATTATTAGTCTCTGCTGCGCTGAAGGGTCGGATACGGAGGTAGACCTGAAGGTGCTCTTTCTCCTCAATGCTGGAATGCTGCACAACACATCAGGATGTAATCAAAAAACAGCAGGAGGAAAAGTGAAAGTATACATTTGGGCTAAAAGCTCTAATCTTGAAAGCATAAGTTCACATTCTCTGCGTTGCTTGCTGTAATGATTTATGTTGTTCATACAGGGCATTTTAAGATCCTTTCATAATGCTAACTTTCAATGTAAGTGATGGATGTGAAGCAAAACACACAGTCCTGTTCTGAGCAAAAGTATATACACCATATGTAATATATACATGACAATCATATGTAAAATACACGTGACAATGGGTAGAACATACCTCTAATATGCAGATTATATTAATAGCATCATTGTGAATTACCCTGACGTGTCCAGGTTTACCTGTGGGTCTGGCAAGGTGCTGAATTCGGATGAGAGATCTCTCTTCAAATCATCGACCTCTATCTGAACCCGTCTGTCAACATCGTTGTTCAGGCATGATTCCATCATCCTGCAACGAATAAACAAGGACTTTGAAGTAAGAAAAATGCAACAACAATAAAAAAAGCCACATGCTAGCTAACTTTAAAAACGTTGCCCGACACCAAGACAACATAATCGGACAGTAACGGTAAGTAAGATAAGTCACGCCCTTCAAAAGTCTGGCACTTAATGTTGCACTTGCCACGCTTTTGGGTTTACATTTAATTCACCCTACATGTTATTGACCAACAGTTTTTCAACCAGTTAGCTAGCTAGCGTTAGCTAAGTCGAATAACAGTTGGTTCGCATCGAATAACAGGAGGGTGACGTCAACGCTTCAGAGAAGAATGTAAGGTGGTGTCGGTGTTACGGCTGACTTCCACCCAAATGCTCATTACGGTGGCGCTTTGTTAACGTGTTATGTGTCTGACGGTTTATAAACATTTTGAAGGTTTCTTTGCACAAGATTTAATCGTTACAAACCGTGTTCACCGACGCAGTAAACGGCTAAATCTTAGCCGTTTAGCTGTAAAACCCGCACCTGTCAACTGGTTAACGTTGATTGTAACATATTTTAAAAATGTCCGTTTACTTTTCTGAAAAGGAAGTAACTAAACGACAACGCCACAACTGGAAAATTACTCAAACACACGTACCTGGCAGTTATGTGTGGGACATTGGTTGAGAGAAAAAAACGATACTCTTTTGTGTGTTAGCTAACTAAAGACAACAACACAACATAGCCGCCGTGTGAGTTTGAAACGGACCAATCGGATTCAAGCAGAAACTGCGCATGCGTCCCTTCGTTGTTCTTCTTCTTTTAATATGGCGGTTGGCAAACAACGTTAAGGTACAATACCGCCACCAACTGGTCTGGAGTGTCAATCAGTTGACAACTATTACATACTTCAATCGAAATATAAATTGAACTGAATGAAGCATTGTAAACAATTTTTTTCTTTGGATATTGTTGTAGCTGTTTTTGAATAGTAGAGTTTTTGAATAGTAGAGTAGCCTGTATGTAAGTATAATGTCTACCAAACATACTAATATCAAGTATGTTATACTTCAGACCATGCCTAATATTCATAATATTCTACTTTCCTAGCATAAGTTATAGAGTGATAAATATGATTTCAGAGGACATTGACTGTCTGCCACATCACGTCAAGTATTCTATTATATTGTACTAATACACTGAATCTAGAAAACAAAGAGTGTGGTTTTGAGATAAGATGTCTTCCATGAACCTTCATTTAATCTATTTGACAGCGTCACAAACATCTGGTTCCACCCAACATTAGATACTTTTAAAAACAATTTTTTGGGGGGATTTTGGCCGACTCTGACACTCAGACGTATTCAGACAGGGAGAGCTTTAGGGTGCAGCAGCCAACGTCAATATGGCAAGAACTGGGGAATTAGTTTCTTCGATGACCTGCATTTACCATCGGCACCGATTGGACAATGAACATCCACTTAAAAATTGGCTAACTTTACCTTAAAGTGTTGCATGTTAGCAGTAACAGTATGTATAAATTATGCTGTAGCGAAACAATTTCCCCTTGCGGGATAAATAAAGTAACTATCTATCTATCTATCTGAAAATAAAAATATAAAAATAAATGTTCTATTGTAGTGTTCATGAGGATGAATTAAGAATATATTTAAAAGCACATAGAAATTAAGCTTTAGCACAAATTCAGACAGGAAGGCCATACCCCTCAGCCCGCCGTTTATTCCTCATACGTCTGCCAATCATTTCTCACACATGCTCACTCGTTGTTTACTCGCTGTCATCGTTCTGCGCAGTCAATCATGACACCAGCTGTGCAGATCAGCTGGTCTCCTCCATCCAATAAGCACAAGGAAACAGTAACATGGTTATTAGCCTATCATCTTACTGCTGCCTCATTTAAATATGACTGTCGCTCTACTGCCCAGTCTTCGCGGATCCATCAGCTGCATCAACTCATCATTCTCTCAGCTCATCACCATCACCTTCACTATCATCATCACCATCATCATCATCACCATCATCACCATCACCATCACCATCACCATCACCATCACCATCACCATCATCACCATCACCATCACCATCACCATCACCATCATCACCATCACCATCACCATCATCATCATCACCATCACCATCACCATCATCACCATCACCATCATCATCATCACCATCATCATCATCACCATCATCACCATCACCATCATCATCACCATCATCATCATCACCATCATCATCATCACCATCATCACCATCACCATCATCATCACCATCATCACCATCACCATCACCATCACCATCACCATCATCATCATCATAGTCAAAGTCAATATTTAATGTCTTTCTTTCTAAAATTGTTCCTCATAATAATAATAACAGTGTAAATGCTCCTGTGGACTAAATGAATGCAATTTGTTTTTTGATTAAATGTCATTGTTGTCAAATTAGAAAACCTCTCGTCAAAAAAACTAAACAAATAAACAATTTTAAAAATGTTGACAATGCCTTCTCTCAGGGTCTGGCTACGTCCCCTCATCCATACCACAAGCAATGTGAGCGTCCCTGGTCCGGTTCTTTGTTCGAGTCCTCCTCATCCTCACAGGATGAGCCTTCATCCCGTTTATGAAAAAAACCCAAACACTATCTTAAGTACTCCAAAAGAAACCGGCTGCATGTTGATAATAATAATAATAATAATAATTACAGAAAAAAGTTAACATGTGGTGGTGATCATCGGCTCCAAAATATCTCGGGGAGATTCAGTTTCATCGAGCGCCTCCTTCTCATCGCATCTCTTGGCGTCAGCGGAGTCCTGGGCTTTCAATTTGAACACATCCCACTTCTCAGGAAGCAACCCTTTGTTGAAAAGCACGGCGGCCAGGTAGGAGAACAACGGGTTGGCGGCCATGGCAGAGAGCATGCAGATGGTCTTCACTGGATAGTACTGGACATAAGAGCCATCCTCCAGAGTGCATCCCGGGAAGTGTATGACCGGCGCTAACCCCAGTGCCGGCTCTCCGCTGAGCAGCCTCAGCACCAACCCGATCAGCCAGCCCGCGGCGGCCCCGTAGAAGTTGGACATTTTGAAGAAGAGGGCGCAGACGAGCTGAGAGAAGATCAAGATGTAGGACACTTCGTAACAAAGGAACACCAACAGAATGATACTGTTTTTGATGTTGGTGAGTGATGTACCGATCAAGCCCGCCACGACCACAGTCGCACGGATCACCCACTGGATCTCTCTCTGTGATGCCTGAATGAAGATGGAAATGGCAAAAAAAAAGAAATTGGTTTCAGTGAAGTAAAGGAGCTAAGGTTTTTACATTCTCTCAATCTTTCCTCATTCTACTCTTCTACTTTATCGTCTGCTCTTTTTCTCCACAATGCCCCTATTTCAAATCTTTAAAAAAAAAAAGGGGGTAAGGAAGTTTTGTGTACCCTTTGTTTTTTTGGGGGGTGATGTAGCAATGTCCTCACCTGAGGCCTCAGGATCGACTTGTAGATGTTACAAGTGAAAATGGAGGCGATGGAGATCAGAGCAGAGTCGGCCGAGGACATGACGGCAGCAGAAATAGCTCCGGTGCCAGTGATGGAGACGAAGGTCGGGGTGAGGTGGTTGAGGGCGATCGGCAGGATCATAGCTCCATTCCCACGTTCCAACGGAGACGGAGAACCATAAGACGTGAGGTTCCAGTCTGGCAACAAAGAGAGAATGAGGCACATTTTTTCGACCAGCTTTGTTCACAGGAATGTAACAGTTCTACATTGTTTGTGTGTTTGAGTTCAGCTCAGCCTCTAAATGATCGCACCAGGAGCTCCTCGTCCTTCTCCTATTTGTCTCCAGTCTCGCTCCCTCTTCACAATAATCTCTGCGCGTTAATGAGGCGGATTCATAAAGCCTGGGGAATTCGCACAGATCGGTTGCTCAAATTTAGATAATTTGGGGCGAATCTGCACCTAATCCTGTCTTTCCATGAGCTTTATATATAATTGTGTCATCCAAATGAACCTCTGGACTAAAGTTCAGTCCGGAAGACTTTACTTTTGCATGCATCTGTAGTTTATTTCTCTTTCTTTAGCTGCAAAGACTTTAGTGTCCATATTAAATTCTCATATGGATGACTATTCGTATTTTGTCTTAAAAATGTTGTCTGATCCAATCTGCACATCAAACGTTGAGAAGCCCAGCATTTAACTGTATGTTAAACTGTATGTATATACTTGTACTTAGGTTATCATCTATGTTTTCAATAAAAGATCTGTTTGTGTCTATAGAAGCTCCTATTACCTGTGGATACAGCCACTGCCCCGATCAGTATAGGAGGGATTCCAAATAGCAAGATAGTGAAAGCCGCCACGAAGCATGTGACCCTAGCTGCCGATGTGGAAGTAGCCGACAAGGTCCTCTGGTGGAAAGCTTGGCATCCCAGGCCTCCCATTGCCTTGGAAGTGAAACAGTCATATTCATTGTTACGCTTTATTGAATCTGTAAAAATGTAGATAGTCAGTCAAGTTTTTTTAATTCAGATAACCATTAGATAACAATCGAACTGAACGCTCTTCATGCATCAGCACTGGCAATCTTCTAGGGTCCTTCACATAGAAAAAGAAAAGTATTGTAATGGGTAACAAATGTGGATTTCTTAGTGCATATGGTTAGAAATTGATCTAGTTGGGCTGCAAGTTTAATAAACAGAAGAAAGAAAGAATGAAACTCATATCTCCCAATGTAATTAGTACCCAATCGACCGATCTAGCACCGTGTCGGTTCCCTGAACTTTCTGATGTTTATTTGGCCTATACTTCGTTTCCCTCTGGATGTTGTTATTCAAGGTGGAGAAGGTCTGAAGTAACATAAACAGTAAACCTTCCGTTCCTTTAATATTTCATCAGCAAATTGATTGCAACTTGAAAGTGACAATTTGACTCAAATGACGATGACACAATTTCAATCATATTCCCGTCAGTTTTCATGACAAACAAAAAAAATGGTACGCCAACATTATACAAATCGATACATGTAGCCATTTATATGTAACCGAGTGCAACAATATATGGAGGCTGATCTTTTTACACCGGAGCAAACCGAGTTTGTAAATCGCCTTGAGCTCACCAGATATAAGAAGGTATCGATCGTTGTCCAAGCAAACTTTCTCTCCAGTTTACCAATCCAGGGCGCCTGAAAAGTGTTGTTCAGGGCCGTCTGAGTAATGTCCACAGAGGTGGGGCTCATCAGGATAAACGGTACGCAGACACACTGCAAAGACAAAGAACACATGACAGCAACGGAAGTAAAAACACTTATTCCCATAAGCTCATTCCTTCCTAAACACAAACGTCTAATATCGGTATGACAGGTACACATTATATTACATGTCATTTAGCTGAAGCTTTTATCCGAAGCGACTTACAATCTCAAATGCCATAGACACAGCTACGGGGAGGAATTCAGGGTTGAGTGTCTTGCTCAAGGACACATCGACTAGGGCACACCTGCATTCCAATGCAAACAATACCTCAAACAGTAGGATTTTGTATTAACTGCACAACTGCTGTATCAGATTTCATAAGAAAGTTTGTTTCCTTTACAATTTAATTTAATTTTTTTGCAATGAATGATTAGTCACACGCATAAAAGTACAGCATCCTCACCATGGTGATGAAAATGAGGATGACCTGTATGATGTCTGTGTACGCCACAGAGTAGAAACCGCCCAGCAGTGTGTACACAATCACCACGGCAGTGGAGATCCAGATGCTCACAGAGTAAGGCAAATCCAAAATCACATTCATGGTGGCACCTGTAACACACACACACACGCCTGCCGTTGGAACTTGAGAAGACATCGCACGGACTTAATTGAACATGCCTGGCCCCATACCACATAATAATCTGGATATTTTTCTTTTAAACCCTAAACGACAAACATACCCTTGCAGTAAAATGTCATGGACAGCTTAAAAATCATGAGAAACAAACAGGACATTTGACGTCACGTAAAGTTGGAGCCAGGAATCCAACCACAAACCTTGTGGTGGCAGGACGACCATCTCTACCCAACAAGCGCCAGCCACCATTGTTGGACTAAGCCTAACCCTAAATGTCATTGTGATTACCCAATGTTAGGAGGTATGCGTGAATGAATAGTTTGGGTATTTTGAAGTGGGATTGTGTAAGGTCCTTATCTATAGTCAGTGTATTACTAACAGTAGATGGTGGTTGGTGCTCCCCCAGTTTGGAGAGGCAGATGGGAGTACTTTATGTACTTTAGCCACATAAAAGAAAGACCCGCCCCAAAAAAATCAATATCAATTCAAGGTGAAACTTATCTATACTGTTTTTTGACAAAAATATGTGTTTTGTGCCCTTGTCCACAGCTGTACATTGCTTTGCTTTTGTCTCGGTGATCCAACACCAACACCGACCGCCAGTAGGAAACACACTAAGTGTGGACAAGTACCTCATACAACCCCATTTCAAAACACCTGTACTATCCCTTTAATGGCGCTCAGGCCTTTCATGACTTCTGGTTTCTCTTGCAACCCTGGGTTTTAGACTCATTCTTCACTTGGACTCAACTGTGCTTCATCGTGGACTCAATTCATCTGGTCTTGACTACAACTCTGATAGGTGAAATAGAAACTACAAAGAAGTTGTAGGTAAAGTGCTTATATACTGTACCTAAGCTGATTAGTGTTCCAGCCAGCCACAAAATATCGCTTAGAAGTGCGCCCAGTGACTGAACGGCTGTGTATGCTTTTCCATACTTGATCTGGAAAGGGTCCAACATGGTCACATATTTGTGGTCTCTCATTGGCTTGATGAACACAAGGCCACCTGGACAATAAAACAAGACGTCTGGATTCAGCAAATGCACGATGCACACATTCAAAACGGCAAAAACATACGTCAACTGCCTGGTACTCGCATGCAGTTGTTTTGTCTGGATACGTTATATGAACATCTGATCTACTTGAACATGACATAAACATCTGATTATGAGCCTTGCATTTACACCTTTCAATAAGAGGCAGATCAATCAGGCCTCTGTGGCAGTGGTGTGTCCAGCTCTCTTAATATGCCCATGGGATCACATGATGATGACATACAGTCATTACAAAAGAGATGGCTGTAAAATTATATTTATAAGATGAATAAATGTCACAAATGTCATTCATTCCTGAGGTCTTTTGAAACACCAGAGAAGAGGAAGTTAAAAAATTCATCCAAAGAAGGACTATGTGGGCCCAAAATTGCAGAGGAACAAGAAAGCCTTAATTGCAATTGATTGTAATTAAATAAATACTTACCCAAAATAAACGAAAAAGATAAAGCTGCTAAGAGGAGTACCGCTGACACTAGTCCCATAGAGGGGGTGTATATCATCTCAGTTAAGCCCATCATCAAGCAGCCTCCAACCCACGTGGCTACAGGATGGACAGGCACAGACAAACACAGAGATTAGTTCACAGGAGAAACAAGTATAGAGAAAAGTATATGCATGAATTGCATGTCAAAATTCTGTGATTTGCAATAGACGTAAATTGCAAAACGTGTTTGTTGTTGCAAATTAGTCGTGAATAGGCTGCTAGTTACCTAGTTACCAATCACTAATCTCTATTGTCTGCCTGGGGCGCTCTTATTTTGATTTTGTTCTAAATAATTTAACTGTATCCTGTACTTCCAGGATGTAATGCTTCACCTGTCATTGTGAAGATCCCCACCAGCTTTGTTATGCTTCGGTTTCCCAGCAGCGCCATCTCAATTTTGTCGGCAGCACTTTTGTTCTCCTCCTTCTTGGACTTGATGGAGGCCCAGATGCCGACTCCGAGCACCAGCAGGTAGAAGAGCAGCATTGCTATCACTCCGGGAACGTTTGCAGACATGTCGACCCTGAAGACCGGTTGAACCAGTATCACTGTATGAATGTTGAAAAATAAAATCCTAAAATAATGTGTCAACTTCCTGGATCACGTCCACCAGGCTTATGGCTTGGTGCTCATTCACTTGCTAAATTGTTGATTCTATTAAATCACACACGTTGTATTATTAGCAGCTTAGAGAGTGACAGCAGTCTTCTACTAATCCTACTTTAGATATACTTCTTATGACTGAGGTCTGGTATTTTCTCCATATCTGGAAAGCTTGGTAGAAAAAAAAATGGACTGTTTATATCTGATACAAATAAGGATCATTCCGTCGCTGTAGAGCGTGCACGGGCCTCGTTAGACTGGAATTGTCATATAATTGCACAATTAAGAATATGAAAACCCGCACACAAAACCAAAATAACTGCGTTGTAATTGTACAGATATACATTAAATATATTTTGGACAGCTTGGTTTCGTGTTATCTACTTACCGTGTTCGTGTCCTGAGTGTGAGACAATAAACACACTTCCAAAGTGCTCGTCAGCGGCTGCAACAATAATTATTATTATTTGAATCGAGGACCGAAAGACGTGATGCGCTATATTCCACCTGGTTATGGCAGCGTGTCCGCGCTTTGACGCGCGCCGTCTGCGGGCGGGTCGGATCCTGTGCGCAAGGCCGGTATGAGCGCGTGCACTCTTCCAACTTTAGTATATTGAGTCTAGGCCAAAACGCAAAACAAAATTCCACCACATATTAATCTTAAGAGAAACTTTAAACATGTTGCTTTTCTTTAGGATTCGTTTCAAAGTGATCTCACACTATTATGCTGTTCCTGCCCCTTATTTATTTATTTAGCATATAAACTATAATCTCTCTTTAAGAAATACAGAGTAAAAAGGTTCACAGTTATCTTATTGACAGAACTCAAGCAATATGCTTGTTTCGTCTCCGGCTGTAGACAGCTGGAGTCAATGAAAGGAATACAGAGTTACCGCAGGACGGACAGCTTGTGGCTGGGATGAGTATTGATTATGAATATCCTTTTCTGATCACCGATATTGAGCAGTAGAAGGATCTCTGAGCACCACCTTGCAAGATGGTTGATTTCCTCTCTTAAGTCTCAAATAATGAGGCCGATGACGGTGTCCTCAGACAACTTCTCGACAGTTCTCTCCATGACTGTGCCTGCAGACGTGGATCTCCGTATGGAAGATGAGGGGGAGGGGCACTCAGCCCTAGGGGTCTCCGATGTGCAACACTAAAGAGGAGAAGGTATGCTTGCTAATGCCAACTGCCTGGGGTTCGCTTGTTGGAGAGGAATTTTAATAACCGGTTTTTATCGAATGCTATACGCTGAAATCAAACCACAGCATTCTGATGTAGGTGTTGTTATGTTCAAGATGTGTGAGGGCTGAGTGGAGGGCAGTGAAGGTGTCTCCTGTGGATCTGTTGGCTCTGGCTGGGATGTTGTTTTTGGAGATGCTGGAGAACCAGTTTATTGACCAGAAGTGACATCTACACAATTTAGATTTTAGGAGTATTATATTTATTTTGTCACACTTGTATTTTTACAGAAAAATAACAGACACGAAGAGAAGAAAAAAAAGACCCAAACTGATTCCAGCTGGCAAAAACTTGCATTTGCATACATCTCTCTCTCTCTCTCTCTCTCTCTCTCCTGTCTGCCTCTTCACTGTCGAAGTTCATGTAAAAAGGCCCCCCATGCCCCGAAAAACTTGCTTCAGAGGTTTTGCCTTTTTTTTTTTAACACCCTGTACTCATCATAGGCTCTGAAACGTCAGTGTCACATATTTTGTCATTGGGGTCTTTGACGCTGTCTGTTGGCGTCCGTTGTTTTGGCAACTGTTTGACTTTCATGTTCAACACATCCCACTTCTCCGGAAGCAGGTTTTTCTGGATGAGCAGAGAGAACAAGTAGGAAAACAAGAGATTGCCAGCCACGACGGCCAACATGGAGATGGTATTCACTGGAGAGCGTTGGACGTAAACACCGTCTTCAAGGGTGCATCCTGGCAAATGGAGGATGGTCGGTAGCCCGATCAACGGCTCTCCAAACAACAGTCTTAACAGCAGCCCAACCAACATGCCCATAACAGCCCCGTAGCCGTTGGAGATTTTGAAGAAGAGAACACAGAACAGTTGAGGGAAGATAACTATGTAGGATATCACTGTGCTAAGAAACCATAACACATGTATCTTAATTTCAAAACTGGTGAGAGATGTACTGATCAAGCCTGCTACCACCACACAGATACGAATCACCCACCGGATCTCTCTCTCTGATGCCTAGGAAAGGAGAAATAGAGAAAAGATGGCATGATGAGTTACTTATCCTACACAGAACCATCTGAGGATCCTTTTACAAAGCACAGGGCAGGAGATTGGAAGAACCATCTGTCAATCGAACTCTTGCCAAAGCCAGTCGATTATGAGAACAACTGTAAGGTTGTGACCTGGGTCCTCAGGAGGCTCTTATAGATGTTGGAGGTGAAGATGGAAGCTGCAGCCAGCAAGCCAGAATCAGTCGATGACATCACCGCGGCAGCGATACATCCAATGCCGACAATGGAGACGTAGGTTGGAGTGAGGTAGTGCAAGACAATGGGCATTACAAGAGTATCCTCCCCGCGTTCAAATGGAGATGGAGAACCATAAGAAGTCAGATTCCAGTCTAAGTCATGGACAGATTACACACAGTACACGCGTTGAGACACACCAAGTGGTCCAAAGGGAAGTTTGCATGTTTTAAGAGTACGAAAAAAAGAGTTTTGATTGGGAATGAATTACCAGTTGATGCGGCCACTGCACCAATCAGGACTGGGGGAATTGCAAAAATAAGAAGAATTGCAGCAGCAGCAAAACAGTTGATTTTAGCCGTGGCCGAGGAAGTAGCAGACAACGTCCTCTGATGGAACTCCTGATAGCCCAGGCAACCCAGAGCCTTCGAAGAAAAGCAACGTCAATTTAACACGCCATAGAAATCACAACCTTGTTTCCCAATTGAGAGTATAGGAGTGCAACACTTAAGACATTGGACAAGGCTTAGACATAAGGGTTATGGCTCTTTATGAACAATGATGTGATCTTCCACTTACCATAACAAAAAAAATGTCGATCCATCTCCAAACTTTGTCTGCTTCTAGTTTACCCAGCCAGGGAGCCTGATAGGTGTTGTTCAGGGCTGTCTGAGTGATGTCAGAGGAGGTGGGGCTCATCATGATAAAGGGGACACAGAACCACTGCAGAGACAAGCGTCAGAATACTGAGACACCCACAAGGATCTCAAGAACAGTACATGAAAGGGATCTGATGCTTCTAATGGACCGCATCCTTTGTCAGCAACACAAATATGACTGTTTTCAGTCTAGAATTTTCCATAGTTTAGCCTCTGAATTAAAATTAATTAAAGAAGTTGACACTGACAATACACTGTCTTTTAAAACTTTTTTTCTCCGACTTGAACCTGTGTTTTGGTTGTATGAACTAAACAAATGATAATTAGCTAACAAACTGTGCATTCCAGACATTGGACATTTGAGCTTCATTAGCCAAAGAATCCTCTCGCATGCTGATACGTGTTTGTCCGTCAACACCCATCACTCAGACTCGTCTTATGAGAAGCCATAAAACCACTTTCAAATACTTTCTTGAGAAAAACCAGGATGTGAGAAAACGTACCAAGCTGATGAACATGAGGACAAGCTGTATGACATCTGTAGGCCACAGAGTAGAGACCTCCCATTAGCGTGTAGATGATAGCCACCGCAGCAGAGATCCAGATGCATACGGTGAATGGTAAATTCAGAATCACACTCATGGTTGAACCTGTGAAAACACACCGGTGGCAATCATTCATTGTTGTACAAATTACATTCATTTGCAAACAGTGCTAGTTCCTTTAGATTGGGATTACTTCCGTCATATATGCAACACATGTATACATCTCATTTTTTTAATGTAATAATTTAAACTGTCATGGCTTACATACCTAAACTAATGAGTGTTGATGTCACCCACAAAATGTCCGTCACCAGTGTGGCCACAGCAAAAAGAGACATTGGTACTTTTCCATACTTGATCAGGAAAGGATCCATCATGGTCACATATCTTCCTTCTCTCATTGGCACAGCAAAGAACAGACCACCTAATTAATGAGACAAGGACCATCTTTCAGTAACACATACGGAGAACATGCAGAACCCACTTACTGTGAGGCGGCAGCGGTCACCCTGGTAACCATTTTACCGCCTTACCACCCGCGATCGTACGACGTACCCAATGCAATGCTGAACGTTAACATTTTGGGACCGGACTAACAGTTCTAAACAAACAAGACATGTAGAGAACATAAAGAAGAACTTACTCCAATAAAATACATTCAGTGGCAATTTTGCAACGTTTGCTAATATGGAAATTATCTGCGATTCCATTCGTCCGGGAAGAAATTAATCTTGTATAGTGAGGGGTTGGTGTCTGACACATAACACAGTTGTGCAACTTCAACATTGTTAGTTGCGTCTGGTAAAACAAATAAAACACACTACACTTTGGTAGTTGAAAACAGACTTACCAATAATCAAGCTTAGTATTTCTCCTAAAATATAGCTGGAAACCCAGACAAGGCCCATAGACGGGTTGTACACCATTTCTGACGTTCCAATAATGAAGCCTCCTCCAATCCACGTCGCTGAAAAGGGAACACACGTATATGAAAACACACACACACACACACACACACACACACACACACACATATAAGCAGGTCTGCTTGACATTGATTAGAGAACACATTTCCATAGGACTGCAAATGCATGGGAACAATAGCAATTTTGAGCCAATAGCTTTTGCCAAAAAAAACAGTTGACGACAGGATAGAGCAGTGGTTCCCAAAGTGGGGGTCGCGACCCCTAGGGGGGGCGCGGTGGTACTACAGGGGGGTCGCGGCTTCATCACCAACCCACACACACAGACGCACACATACACCGGTAAAACAATATAAAATAACCGACGTGACATGCACTGTGTTCCAACCACGCCACCAGAGCGGCTCATGTCACAGACCGACTGTGGCAAAACCAGCGAGAGCGAGAGAGAGACACACAGCGACACAGAGCGAGAAAGATACGGAGCGACAGAGAAAGATAAAGATAAGAGAAGGAAGTATGTACAAAGATGGACAGATTTGTGACTGGTCTAAAGCGCAAATCCGATGGAACTTCTGTTACAGCCGCAACAGGCGACGCGACCACCTCGACAACGCCTCAAACTAAGGTAAAGGCAAGGAAATATAGCGAGGCATATCTGTCTCTGGGCTTCACTATTGTCGGTCAGGATGAGAGACCCCAGTGTGTTTTGTGTCTTAAAATACTGGCGGCAGAGAGCATGAAGCCCACTAAATTAAAAAGACACCTGAAAACCCACCACCCCGAACATATTAACAAGCACCTTGAGTTTTTCCAAAAACAATTGGAAAACTGTCATGCCCAGCAGAGTCACTTTGAAAAAGCTGCATCTGTCCCCGTTAAAGCACAACTCGCTTCCTACAAAGTAGCCTACAGAGTTGCCCAATGCAAAAAGGCTCACACAATAGCGGAGGAGTTAATACTACCTGCAGCCATTGACATGGTTTCAACAGTTATTGATGAAGCAACTGCCAATAAACTGAAAACTATTCCATTGTCAAACAACACTATTTCAAGGCGTATCGGTGACCTCTCTGCAGACATGGAAGAGCAGCTTATTGAAAAGATGATGGTCGTTTTATACAAATATATATAAATATTTTATACAGTTCATGCATTATAATGCAATTCATTAAAAACCAAGAAAAATTTGGGGTCGGGTTGCGGGGGGGGGGGGGGGTCGTCCAATGTTCCTATATCATCAAAGGGGGTCTTGACAGAAAAAGTTTGGGAACCACTGGGATAGAGGAACATTAATCATTTTTATTCTATCACCCTCAGGCAAAGGGAACAATAGAAATGTATTATAGGTGTGATGTGTTCCCCATTGAGGTCAACATTATTCAAATGGAATTAGCTAACGTTAAATTGTACACGGAAATGTGTTTTAATACTTTTAAAGAAAACTTTTCATCAGTAAAATTTAGAATTTGGAAGTTACAACGTTTTTTATAATCATTTCAGGGGAGTATATTCGCAGTGTTCAAAAAAATAATAATAATAAACAATGCAAAATATTTCACATTTTGATGTGTTTTAAGGTTCTTTTGGGGCCTGGATGTCATCATACAAGCTGTTTTGAAGATGTTTAAACTAAAGCAGCGACATGACGTTTGCTAAGAGAGCTCTCTGAGCCGTGATCTCTGACTGCCAACATTCACAATACACAACACAGTCCACAGCAGTTTCAGAATTAGTCACAAAATGCAATCTATCCGTCTCTTCACAGCAGCACTGTGGGACACGCAGTATTGAACACCAGTCTCATGGTTAGGAGTCCTGTGTTTGTTGGATCCATCCCCCTCCCCTCCAACACACCGTTAGTGGGCTTTGTCGATACCCAACACCACATCACGACCTCTGACCGTTGCATCGTCACACGGATGCATTTAAATTGTCCGCCCACCATGAAGAAGGATCCCTATTGGCTTTGCATTTTCCTAGTTTTTGTACCAAGCAACACAACAAAAATGGACAATTCTTGCCCAGTATCACTGTCATGATACTGGGCTGCAATATAAGGTGAACCCACCTGCAGTGGTGAAGATCCCCACAACTCTACTGATGCTTCGGTTTCCCAGCAGAGCCGTCTCCATGCTGTCAGCCGGACATTTATTCTTTTCCTTTTTGGACTTGAAAGAGGCCCAGATACCGACTCCAAAGATCAGCAGGTAGAACACAACCATTGCTATTACACCTGGGACGCTGGCAGCCATGTTGAACCTGACGGTTGTTTGATAGAGTCAAGATGTAACAGAGTCAAATGGTATTGCCAGTGAATAAACATTGCCTTTTTGTCTACCGCCTCGCCCCTCGAAATACATTAACATCCAACCTTTCTGGTTTGGTTGGTTGGTTGTCAGTTGGCTTCGCTCTCCTTTTGAAAGCTGTCAATACAAATGTTGTGCAGACTAAACTACTAGATCAACTGAAAAAGGATTTTAGCAAGAAATTCCAAAGATTAGCTCTTTTTAAATCATTCTGCTTCGCCAATATCAAGAATCAGGGGCATTCAATTAAAATCCAGTTAGAGAGAATTACAATAATGTCTAACTTGCGCTATGATTTATATATATTTACATATATATATATATATATATATATATATATATATATATATACATATTGAAGTACCCTAGCAGTTGTATTAATGTATATGTAATCAACAACTGACTGTGACATGAAATAACAAAAGTTCTATTGAATAATATCTAAACATTATTTATTGTCAGATTTCAAATTGCACTGGATGAATTATAAAATAATCCATACTGTATTAATAAATCAAGGTTCTTCTCTCATTTCAAGTTTAAACAGGGCTGCATTAACAACAACACAAATACATATCAGACAGACAGCTTTTGTAAAATGTTACAATAAAGTATACTAAATCTCAGAAAAATTTGAATTGAATTGTGTTCGCTCTGCAGCTTTAAATTCAGGTCCGAAGTGATGTCAATCAAAAAGGATATCCATATTATTTTCATCTTCTAAAAAAAAAAAAAGGTTTCTGTGCAGGGACTTTATCTGTGGTTATTAAAATCACTTGTTGCAGCTCTATTCCCTCTCCATTAACAGCAGATAGCTTGGCAGTGAATTATGGGACTGCTTTTCTTAGGTTTATTTTTATGTACCATCGTTTTGAATTTGAGTATTGTACGTTTCCTCAAAAATATCGGTGTTTAACATTGCGTCTTTTAATAATTGCAACGGTCTCTGCACATATGAGACATGCTGGGTTTGAACTGTCCATGTCAATAACAAACATATGAGAGTCCACTAGTTAAAGGCTCTGGTCTCCTTATCGAGCAGGAATATGAAATTAATATCTGACTCACGTGCTCTTCCGTATGCTGTCTCTCTCTCTCTCTCTCTCTCTCTCTCTCCCGTCTGACCGGTCGCTACATTGGTTGACCGAGTGGCATCGAGGGAGGTGTGTTTCCTGGACCGCTGCACGAGCGCCGTAAAGGGGAGAAAAGATGCGCCGGTTGAAATGGAAATGTCTTAATTCTCCCATGGTCGACCTCGAAAAAGAGATTATTAATCTCGAGGGGACTCACCTGGTTAAATAAATAATAAAATAAAAATAAATAAAGGTTTATCTATTGAGAACAATTGTAAAACAGAACGTCCAAACCAGTAAGTATCATGGTAGGTCACGAAATAGTCACAAAGTGCCAAATCTATTGGTTTTGGCACTTTGGACGGGGAGTGGGGGACCGAACACCGGTTGGGTTGTGGTGTTGTTGCCTAAACCTACAACTGTATGTTGGGATATTAAGCCCAAACATGATGAAGTGGTTTTGTTGACAAAACCTAACTTTTTTTTTTTTTTTTTAACGTAATGTAATCTTGAAAAAATAAAGACATTCAGAGTGACACGCAAAATACTTTATTATTAGTATTAGTAACTAATATTGGCTCAGTCTCTTGCTCTCTTGCTCTAAATCAATATTGAATCAAGAGCACACATTATGCCTCCATCAAACCTCCCGGTTATGCTCTCTCTCTCTCTCTCTCTCTCTCTCAATAAAGAAATCTTAAATTCAAAATCAGTTTTAATCAAACAATCCACAAATACAAGGCAAAATGCACATACATCTTTGACAATAAAAAAATGAATCTTATTTCCAGTCATATCAAGACCTGTTCTAAAAACACTTGTCAAACTTCCTCTGAACCAACTCTGACTTTTCATCTTCTTCCCTCTCTCACTCTGCGCGTGTGTGTGCATGTGTATGTGTGTGTGTGTGTGTGTGTGTGTGTGTGTGTGTGTGCGCGTGTGTGCGTGTGTGTGTGTGCGTGTGTGTGCGCGTGTGTCAAAATGGGCCAGCAGCTGGAATGTCTGCTAGGGCAAGTTGAAACGTTTGTATCACCGAGGTGACCTTCGATAAGGTGTCTGGGCCCCAGCTCCAGTAGAAGAACACTGGGAAACTCTAAACAAGATAAACTTTTGTCTGAAGGTCGTCTAGACTAAACTTCCAAATGACTGGGCATGTCTCAGCAGTACGTTTCTTTAACTCGCAGCTGATGTCGCTGCAGGAGAAAAAGGCCAGTATCGGTATCTGTGTATAACTGCTAATCACCAACATCAATAAAGCAAGTGGAAGTGGAGAGGCTCTTCTCATTCTGAGCCCAAAAACTTTCTTCTTCCCGTCTCATCTCTCAATCTTAAAATTCACAAGACCAAAGAACTTGGTTAAACTCCTCTGAATGTTTAAGTATAACACACACAATCTGCCAGTATAAGGTTAGGCTCGAGTTTTACACTATTTTATACAAATAAATAACGTCAGTTTTACACTTGGATTGATCCACAAACTGTTGATCTAATGGAACTGTGAGGAAAATGTGAACCAGATGTACATCTGGAAAAAAAAAACACTACCTCCTAGTTCCCATTAGTTAATAAATACAAATCAATAAATAAAGTGTATATATAATTGGTTCAAACACTCAAACTACAGTACAACTCTAGACAGTCACGTGGTTGTTAAGTGTAGGTCAAACCCAACAGGTTGATCGCTGACAGTCGTCATTAATCAATAATAAATACATCATCTTCTCATTGCGGCATCGCTGACCTCAGCTTAAAGTGAAAATTAAGAAAAAGAAGAATAAAAACATCTTCATGTTTGTCAGCCGAGACATTGTCCAGCAATATGTGGCAAACGGTTAATCTATCGCTTACTAATTATATCGCATTATTAACAAGCTGGTTACACTTCACATTGTCGTTGCTTCTTCAGGTTCCTGCTTGCCCAGCGTGGCTGTAAGATGAGCAGTAACTTGTGGCTTAGTTAAGATAGTTGCCATTATTCCAGCTGAGTGAACTTCAGATTTAATAATGCGGTTACTTCCAGAGGGCATCGACCGCCTGCCAATCAAAACGTGGGACTAGAATAGACTAGAATGGACTTGAAATGTTTCCCTGAGACGCCAGCAGATCCTTTAGGCCGAGTGTTGAATTCCTGCTTTCTTCTTCGTGGAATGTGTTGGTTCCTACTGGCTGAAGTTGCACAGGAGGCTCTTGGCTCCGTTCTGCCACGAATTCAGTGTCTCCAGTGGAGTTTTACCATCCTGCACGGGAGAAACAAAACACACAGGACTTCAAATCAAAACGGGGGAAACTGAAGCATCTCAAGATTCACACCTAGATAGGTGAGGCCTCAGTACTTTTCCTCAGAGAGGCTGCATTGTTGGCTTTGTGCCAACTGACACACCTGTAGCTTGTTTCTCTAATTACAGGTGTTGGCGCTTTGTCCTCGACTCGTACGTCTCATGATCAACATTTACTATCCGGAACAGGTGGTGGAGAAGGTGATCCGGGTTCTCCAATATGGACGATCATTTCTTCAGTGTCCTCCTCTCCACCACCTGTTCCGGATAGTAAATGATGATCATGAGACGTATTGCGGAGCACGTTCTCCAACAGACTGCTTCAGCTCCGCTGTCACAAGGACAGATACAGGAGAACATTACGGATACAGGAGAACATTCCTGATACAGGAGAACATTCCAGATACAGGAGAACATTCCTGATCCAGGAGAACATTCCACTGCTATACGACTTTATAATGAATCACCTCTGGCCAGATCCTTCTCAAATTGAACAACATCAATAAACCTTTTTTTTTTTTTTTTATTTCCTTTATTATTTAAACTCTTAAATGTCCTGCCCTGCTATTATATTTGATTGTATATATTGTAAACATAGTTTATATACACTGTATACGCTTTCATTTATTTATTTTTATGTATTTCATTTTTATTTCTTTTGTGTTATTTCTTTAAATGTTTAATTTCTTTACAATTTTAATCATTTAAAAATTCAAAAAATATTTAAAATGTTAATATTTTTATTATTTTTTGTATGTTTTTTTCATTTCCATTATTATTTAAATTGTTAAATGCAATATGTCTTGCCCTGCTTTTTTATTTTATTGTATTGTATATATTGTAAATTAGGAAAGATGTGCCAAGTTGCTCTGAACTTACACAGTTCTTTGTGTTGAGACCGGCCCCGTACATCATCAACAGCTTGATCATCTTGAATCTGTTTATTCTCACAGCATCGTGCATGGGCGTGTCTCCGTCCTTCAGTTGGGGGGGGGGGGGGGGGGGGGGGGGGGGGGGGGGGGGGGGGACAGAGTGTTCAGCATTGAATGTTTTTTTTCGTCGTGAGAAGACCGGTGATCTCTGCGTGGTGTTAAAGAGTCACTCACTCTGTCTTTGGCGTTGACGTCTGCTCCGCAGTGAATGAGATGCTCGGCACACTCGCAGTGTCCTGTCCGCACCGCAACATGCAGAGGAGTGCTGTGCAACTGAGGAAAGAGTTTGGGTTTCAACCAATTAATGCCAAGAAAATACTCCCAATATTATTGTACTGGAAAAAAGTACAGGTTGTCTTTTTCATTACCACCAGCGGGTGGAGCCAAAGTTCTGGGTTTCCGTAACCGGTGTGTTTGTACCAACCTTGTCTCTGTCGGTGAACTTGGCTCCCTGGTCGAGGAGGAGCTGCAGGGCCGGCAGGCTGCCTCCTCTGCAGGCCCAGTGGACTGCGGTGGCCTCCAGCTGACACACACACACACACAGAACTGTTTGTGTGTGTGTGTTTGTGTGTGTGTGTGTGTGTGTGTGTGTGTGTGTGTGTGTGTGTGTGTGTGTGTGTGTGTGTGTGCGCGCGGCATATCAGCGTTTCAAATCTCTCACCTTGTCCTTCTTCTGGATGGAAGCTCCGGCCTCCAGGAGTCTTTTCATGACCTCCACGTTTCCTTTGAACGAGGCTTTGTGCAGAGCTGTTCTCTGGTACTGGACATTAAATGGATGAAAGATAAAAAAAAATTAAAAAGCGTATACATTTAATAATTAATACTCCACCTGAAAGAGCTTCATGCATCTAATAATGGTAGTATTTGAAAGACCGCTATTATTATCACGAGCAAGTGTTTCTTTCATGAAAGTATGATGACATTTTACATGTTGATTCGCATGTTTTTGGCATGTCGGCATGTTTCTACAGACGCGGACGTTAATTACTGTGCGACACTCACGTTGTCGGCTGCATTGGGGCTTCCTCCATCAGTCAGGTACTTCTCCACCACAGGCAGTTTGTTCTCCATGGCTGCTGTCAGAAACAGCTGATCATCCACAGTCTCTGGCTGAACAGTCAAAAACAAACATGTGAACTGGAGGGACAGTGTTCCTGGGTCAGTTAAAAGGTCAGGGGTCATTCAGACAGAGGGTTCGCTCTCTGGTAGTGTGGAGCTTCAGAAACAGCTTTAAATTACTGGATGTTTTTTTTTTCATTTAACAAATGCACTACAAGCCCAAAAAATAATATTTGTACACCATATATTCTCCAATATTTGTAACTGTTAAATCTATGTTTTTGCCAGTTTTTATATTTTATTTGATTGTATATATTGTAAACATACTTTATATACACTTAGATGCACTAGGATACACTTTTCATTTATTATGCTTTTTTTTTTTTAATGTTTTTTTTTAAATTTCTTTAAATGTTTAATTTCTTTAAAATTGTAATCATTTAATTTTTTTTAAAAATGATTTAAACATTTTACATTTTTTATAATGTGTATGTTGTGACTTGTTGCTCTAACTTTCTCTTCATTCATCGGCTGTCACCCTCAGTTACAATATAGAATTGAGGGATGAAAAAAGAAAGAAAGAAGTTCCAGAAAAACCATCTAAACAAAGAAATCATATTATGCTGGGCACATATGTATGTTCCTCTGATGGAGAGCAAAGTAAAATTATGGTGATCTCTCTAACAGAGAAATGAAGAACACAATCGTACCACTGTCTCAGGCTCTGGCTGCTGTTTCTTATGGACGGGAGCCTTCCTCTCCCTCCTCCTCTTCCTCAGCTGCAGGATGTTGAACAGGTCATCCACCGTCTCCAACTTCAGCCTGCCGCTTCTATCCATCTGAGGGGGAGAGCAGACAGAAGCGTTCAGCACTCAACCACAGAGAAAGTAGGAGCTTTTATTTTGAAAGCAGCTTTTATTCTGCTTCGTGTTCACTGAGTAATAATCAAGTGAAAGAAGTACACATAAGTAGAGATATCAGAGCGTGAATTATTACATTGTGTATGTTAACTTGTGAACAGTACAAGTACAATATTTCCCCTTGAGATATAGCAAATTATATATATTAAAATGCTACTCGTTGTTGTATCCGTTGTGATCCATTTATCCACATCTGAATGATTACTAGCATTCACACAGACGGGCTACCCTGTGGGCGTAACATTCAAAATATGATGCAATGAACGTGGTGTTTTTAATATACACACTGCAAATATACTGGAAAGTCACATTTACGAGGTCCAATAAACGTTGAGGTCAAAAACCAATGTCAATGAGGTTTATAATGTACTCCTGAGTTACCCTCCCAACGCCTTCAGGTGGCAGCATGGACCAAGAGACACACTACCAGTGGTGAATACATTTATTAAAGTTTTGAAGTACTTTACTTGAGGCTCTTGTAAAAACACCACGTTCATTTATATTTTATACACTTTATTCTATTTCTACTCCGTCTGTATATATAATATTCTTCTTGTTTTTACTCTTTAATCTTATTTCTGTTTACTGTTTATTATACTACTTGTTTTTTTTTACTTATTACTGTGAGCAATGCTGCCGTAATCCTGTAATTTCCCCACTGAGGGACTAATAAAGGATTATTTTTATCTTATCTTATCTTATCTCGATGTGTATTTAATGATACGACTCTTCCCTCCTCCCTCTGCAGCAGACATTGTATAATAATACTACTTCTTTCTTGATAATGCATCTATGGATCCAATAGTGTAACAATATGGATCCTTATATGTTGTACTTTGAGTACATTTCATTCTTTAAATGTTACTTACGAGGTAAAAAAAATGTCATGTTAGACTCTTTATTAGTTCCCGGAAAAGAAGAAGGGGAAGGAAGATAATTATCAAAATAACTTTATCAAAGGAGCTGCATGTTTTTTAGTGTCCGTGTGTTTCTTACGTTGAGAGCTGCGACGCTGACTTGCTCCTGTTCGCCGCCACAGTCGCTCTCCTCCGACAGACCTCCGCCCCCATCCTGCTTCTCTTGATTGACAGCCGCCTCGTACACGCCGCCTTGGAAGTCGTCCGCCTCTTTGCCCTCTGACCTCTTCCCGGACACCTGCAGGGAGAGAAGAGATGGGAGATGACGTGCACTCCGAGTCATGACACTTGACAGGAGACATGAACGAAACCTCAAATGTGTTACTCTGAGTGACAGTGCTCTGTGCTTTCATGGGAAATTTTAAAAAAAACTATTAAATCTCTGTCCATAACTTTACCAAACTGAGCATGTTTATTTGAAAGTTCAGTGAACTTTTTTTGCATTTTGAGTATGGAAAGCCAAATGATGAGGGGTGAGAAGCTCTCACATTCTACACGTTAACACACACACACACAGACAGACAGACACACACACACACACACACACTCTTTAATGAGTTACTACTGTTTGTATGTCCAGTTATTGATGTACTCATGTAATCATTTAAACTGCTTATTGCTTATGGTCCGTGACTCTTTCTATTTAGCGCTTCGTCATTATGGAAGAGAACCCCACAGTTAAGAAGAAAAATAAATGTCTCGATGAAATGTGCAATAAAAAGAATGATGGTGAAAAGACTTTAATGAGATTCTTACCTTTATCTAAGTTAAGTTGTGATTAAGCAGCCCATCCCCTCAGCTTCCAAAATAAGGGGTAGTTAAGCAATGAAATGAGGGGATTTAATGAACCATGAGTTTAGATAAGAAGCGATTATCGAGGTAATTTAGTAGGCTGTCTTCTTATAGTTTTATCCCACGCAACACTATGTATTTCTTTTCCATGATGTCAAGTGATCGTAAGACAAATCAAGACAATCAAGGGAAATGACACGCACGCAAAACGATTAAAAACAGTCGACATGCTATGAGCACAATCAGTTTCCAGCCGCGGGACACTATCAAACAATATTGTATAGCATGTAAAGAGCATGTGAAGAACTTTTATTTTAATCTTTTTATTTTAATATTAAAAAAACCTCTTTAACTTATATTTTTCTTATGTATTTCCCCTTATAAACATGATTATTGTTGGTACCAATCTCCTTTCTATATAATTTACATTCACACAGGCGATCTTACCAGTTCCTCAACACTGTGCAGTCCCATTCTTCTCCTTGATATGTGGTTTATTCTCACTGTGGGTAGCTGGGGGTATAGAGTTAAGTCCACAGGTCTTCTGCTGGGATGGTCAGTGTCTCTCTGTCTGTCTCTCCTGCCTGCAGCCTCATGCCTCATGCCTCATTTATAGCCCTGTCAAACCTCTGTAATAAAAAATAAGGGTCCTGTCACTCAACTCAGATCACATTACTGTCTTCATGTGCTCATTTGGCACGCTCAGTGATACCAACATCCCCCCTCCCCTTTCTCTGTACCCAGTCCCTCCCACCACCAGCTCTGCCCAGTTTGGGGCCGCTGCTGGCTTTCTCTATGTCACCATGCAAAGACGGTGGTGAGGTGAGAGGGGTCACTCTGCCTCACATTTGTGGGCCGTTAGACATGAGCAAGAGGGCAAGTTTTTAAAAAGCTCTAAGCCCCCTTATTTGGAAGTGGAAATTAAAAGTGTCACTTGAAACTCTGTGATGCAACAGGTCAGAATATATTTTTTGGTTCACCTTTGACTTAAAGCTTCCTCAGTTATACACACAGGCGACCGCTCAATACCAATGGACAGTTTGGATAGTTTTGCTTCAGATTGTTACTTCTGTTACATCTGCATTGTGTTCATCACTAGAACTACAAGCAACTGTCTCAACTAGATAATTTGACTGTAATCAGAAGAATGTGTATTTATAGTTAAAGTCCTTCTTAAGTAAAACCATTTTTATTTGGTTTTCAATTGCAGAGTGATTCATCTTCTCAAACATAGACCGTCCTCTGCAGCGTCCCGTCACACCCGGCATGTGGCCACAGAAATGCAGTGATATCACTGTGAGGAGACAGGTTCATGGTGGAGGAGAAATAAATAGTCACCCTTCCAAAACATCCTCTCACTGCACTGCGGCCCCCTCACAGCTCAAGGTCAGAGGTCAGCAAGGATGCCTGAGCGTTTGATTGACAGCTGGCAGCGGGTAACGTCATGTCAGATGATTTTTTGGATTTTTTTTGCTCCTGCTGTTGAATGTGGTCAAAATGCATATTGCACATCTCAGAGCGATGTCCACGCGCTCTGACAGTGATGACACATGTGACGGTCACGAGCTGCGCGAGCTCACCGCGCTCACCGATCAGGAACCGGAGAGTGACGATGTCAGGTGGAATGCATGAAAAGCAACTTCTACTTCACAAACACATTCATCTTTGCAACAAAACTTTGTATTTAAAACAACCAGAAATAGACACACAATGGACAATAACGTTAATTTGACAACATTCAAGAAGTTCAAGGCCTATGCAGAGTGCCAGTGTATATTAATACAAAAGGTTAAGATCAAGGAACAATCGTTGGCTTTTCTTTAAAATTGAGCCGCCACTCAGATGTTAGCAGTCACTTCCTAAAGTGAATTTTTAGCCGCAAGCTATATTTGAAAATGACCTTGTGACTGAAATAGACGGTAAAAGGCGAAACTGATGGAGACCTTGAAGGTTACTGCACAATTATTTCACATCGAGCCGTGTACGTATCGGCCGTGTCCGGCTCAAGAGCACTAAGGAAGCAGCAGGAAGGAACGGGGTCTCTTGGATTGAACCTGCAGCTGTGACACAAGTAAAGGAGTTCATTGTCAAGCTTATAAATTCAGACTTTAGTTAAGGTATCCAGGTGAGCAGTTCTTAAGGCAACAGTTACCGTGTGTGGGGTTTGTAGCGTAGCGTAAATGCGCAGCCGTCCCATTGCAAAAAATTTAAAATTAAAAAAGACGACCCGTCAGGGAGCATCTAGCGCTGATGTGAATATGTGAAGCCTTTTGTGTCTCCACAGTGACAATTTAATATATACGTAGAAAGATCTGGAGGTGTACATTTAGTGTACATTAGCATCCTACTCAAATAAAACACCCTAATCGCTGAATGAACTGTCGGCAGTCACGTTGCATTGTGGGTAACGTAGACACCAGGTATTGACAAGGACTGGGTGTAATAAACAATGAGATAATTGCGGTTCTCCGGCATGGATTTTGGATGACTTTTGGGTTCAATATTGAAAAAGGTCAACAGTGGATTGAGGCAGGAAGACAGGACGCAGTACATGAGAATTCATTTGAAAAGGTCTGTAGCTTGAAATTTTTAGACGAATGGTCCACACGTCGTGGGACTCATGGTTTGGGCCGTATTAAAACAAATATATGTATTGATTGAGAGCAGAAAGTGTCCGTCTCACTGCTCATTGGATGTTGTCTGTCTTGTAAAGTCGCCGTCGTTTGTCAACCCAAAGAGGGACGAAGATGAAAAAAATGTATGTATGTGTTTGAGTAAAGAGATCTGACAACACACAACAACATGCGTTTCAACAAAGTGGGGCTTCTGTTCTCCAGCAGAACCTTCTCTTTTTTTTCTTTTAAATGACAACCTTCTCACTCACGCTCTCTGCGATCACACCTTCCGTTCGGGATCACTGTCAGTTTTCTTTCCGTGTGTCTGATGATGTCGTGTGCGTACAAAATAATTGGATCGACGGCGCATGCAGCTCGGCGACACGCTGCGAACTTCTGTCCTCTGACAAAAAGAGACAAAAGAACGTGTCAATGAGAACAACGTTGTCAACGTGACTGCGTTAAAGCACCGTTTGGGTGTGAGTTGCGAACCTCTCGTTCCACAAACATGGGGAAAGTTATTGCACGAAGCATCAACCCGATGGTTCATAGTTTGATGTTAAAACATACCGTGCATGTGTCAATGATCCAGTTTCATTTGATTGGAACACAACATCACATCAACTCCGTATATGTTACGGTCTATTAATATATATAATATAACAGTAGCGCCCTGACCCCTTGAAGGTATGAACTGGCGTGAAAAGCACAAACAACTTTTTATTCAGTTTTACGCTGACAGCTTCACGGCTATACGATCGAGAGCAGCGATGTCACGTGGTTGCAACGAGCGCTCTGCACCAACCGCGAGACAAAAAAAAAGGTGCTGGTCATCAACATAAAGTCCCCTGTGCCTATTTCAGGTGCCTACTCCTTCTTCTTGGACACCTCATATCCTTCTCTCATGTTTGTCAGCAGTCTAAAGGAGAGTGTCACCAAGATGACACTATCTTATTATACAGTGTGTGTGTGTGTGTGTGCGTGTGTATCATAGGGTCCGGTAATTATAAATAGTCCACATGCAGTTGAATTCCTTCTCTGGAAATATAGATATAGTTTACTCTATTATTAGCTGCGTAAATCCTCCCCTCACCCAGTATCCTCATTTGAGGAGGTGCTGCCATCGGCGAGACCGATGGCAGCACCTCCTCACTGTTTATGAGCGTGTCACCGTATGAAGATAATCCTTCACTGAGAGAGACAAACCGTCCGGTCGTAATTCACACCGCTGTGTCTGACAAGCGCCTGCAGCCTATCCCCCCCCCCCCCCCACCCCCTGACCGTCCTCTATCCATCTGTCTGAAGGAGCTGTAATTCTGACAGGGAGGAAATTTAAAGGTGATTTGTTACGCTGCCGCATGCCCGATGCCGCGTCTTCTCTTCTATTTTTTTTTCCAGAGCAGACGTGAGGGCAAACGCCGGGGGGGAAAACGAGATGAGATAAAGAAAAGGAAAAAGAAAATGTGACGTGAAACTTTTGTCGGATGAAAGATAGAGCTCGCATACAGCGTCGTGGCATATGTGTCAGGCAGCTTTCATTTAAATAACTGATTATTCTAAGGAACGAGGTTCCTATTGGACAATTTCTCATGCTCGGCGCCCAATGGCAGCGTTCAGTGTGCAACACGTCCTCGTGCCTGAAGGACAGAATCGGCCAATCGGCCGCGACCGTTCCATTTGACATTGTGAAACGATCGCAACTTGAAACTACTTGGTTCAGTTGAGGCAACACAACTACTTGGCTTTTTTTTTGGTGCTATATCTTGTGTGTGGCCAGAGTAAATATTGCTTTTGCTATTTCATCTGCACACTAATTTCATACCCACGTTTTTAAAACCGAGTGTCTGAGATTGTGGGTCGCTTCTACTTTGAGAACCGTTGAAGCCATTAACACCCATGGATGAAATAAAAAACATGAATGCACAGCAACAAATATATTATACAAAGGGATCCTCTCCCAAATTCAAATAGCAAGTTACTGTGTTTGAAGTACAGAGAGCTGAGGTTCTGATGTACGGAGCTCCGGAGAGCTCCTTCAGATAGACTGAATCCGGAAAAGTTCAAAATACTAATTTGGTATTTTGTTCGCCAAGATTCAAACCAATCCGCTCAATCATCCACCAATAAGAAGCAGCATAGCTGCAACGCCGATGGAATGCACGACGCAAGGAAACCACCAAAAAAGCTCATCCTCTGAATCCCGAACCAAGCATGCTCTCAAAAGGTCTCAGACAACGTGGCGCGCCACACATCACACACAGGAATCTGGCACGCAAAATGACATAAAAGCTGTTCTCGTGAAGCAGCGGTCTTCATCTTCATTATCCTCAACGGACTGTTGATCAGTGATGAATGCTGATATATATTTGGAGCGGTGCACCAAAGGACCTCCCTGGGTCCCTAGGAGCTGGTCAAGAGCTGTCAACACAACAGACAGCGGATATCAAAGGCCAAGGACACTTTTATCACAATACCTTGGAAACTAGCAACGAATAGCAACGCCGTACACGGAGAGAGCTCTTCGGTTGGTCACCAGTGAAATCAAAAGATGTCATGGCCGGGTAAACTTTTGGCTTTTGTTTTTTATGCGTCTGCTGTCGCGCCATGGAGGGGATGTGAGTCAGCAGGTACCATATAAGCGGATGGGGGAAAGCGGTGGCACACTGTGTTAAACACTGAGATGCAGGAGAAGCACATGTCATCAAGCAGTCAGTCACCTTTTTATTGTGTCTATTGCTTCTAAAGGAAACACGACGGTGGAAACAAAGTCTCACCAATTGAGGAAGAAGGAAAGCAGTGTTGCCATCATTGTAGTAGCTGTTGACAGGTGCAAAAGGAGGAAAACTTACCTGACAGGCCGACAAAGACACCTTGTGTGAAGAACAGAGGGTCACAGGTTGGAGTTGTGCCTAGAAATTGTGACGAAAGTTGACTTTGTTTTGGGTGTTTTGGGTGTAACTGGAGTCCCACCATCCTCCACGCTTACAATGGCTGCATGGCGACTCCTTGTCACCCGTTTCTCCTGCGTGCGTGAGCACACGCTTATTAAGTGTTTCTAAAGCATGTATAACATACTTCTAGATGACATATTCATAATTAAATGGCCATTATGAAAAGTAAACGTTGGGTTCTGGCAGCTGGCAGCTGGCACCAGGCGCTGCTCTCCCGGGCATTAGATCGTAATCCTACGTCTTCGTATGGTTTGTGGTTCACTCCATACGTCTATATAAATAACCCTATTTAATGTTTTTCTGGGTTTTTTTTCGCGGTCTTCAACGAACCCCCGGCAACCACTTAGAGAGCAGCATCAGTCTTTAAAGGACAACAGCGATGATGCCGCAGGACCGGTTTGTTCCCTCGGGACAAAACTGTGGAGGAAACAAATGTTTGTTGCTAAGCAGCGTCGGACGAAACTCGGTTTACTGGAAAGTAACTTAATTGTTGCCGAGCAACATTATCTCATTGGATGCGTTGGGAAAATACTGAAGTCTTTAGTGTGGGGAAGAAATTTATGATCATTGCTCTTTTGGTGTTAAGGAAAATAGTCACGAACTCCGTAAACCACAATGCAAAAAAATGATCTGATAAGTCGCCAACGTCGGCTGAAACATTCACAGCTGTAGTTTCATCGCGGTCAACAACCTCACCTCACCACACCGTTCCTCCTCCTCCTCCTCCTCCTCCTCCTCCTCCTCCTCCTCTCTCTCTCTCTCTCAACCTGCATGACTCGCGCTTATTACCATATCCATCAGAGGGTTGATTGTACCACAGAAGAGCTACACAGTGTCAGAGAGTAGAAGAAAAAAAAACAGTCACATTTATGTTACACTCGTGTTGCTTTTGGCTGCAGGAGGTAGCCGGATTCTGAGAAATAACTGTGGAGAACTGCATAGTGGAGCATTTAGCAGCGGAAGAACAGGAAACGTCCCCGTGGAGTTGGTATATAGAGCTAAAAGACACAGAGCTAAAAGAGGGGGGGTGGGGGGGGGGTGGGTTTCCTGGAGATACATTCATCATGCGTTCCACAAATCTGACTCCAAAAGAATCATAAAGTTGCTCTGCTACCTGCTGGATGTTTAAATAAACAACTGTTTGCTGCTAATAGGTTTGCCGTATCAACTTAAACGGTAACGTCCATAAACATATATGCATAGGGGCGAATTCTTGTAAATCCATCGCTTGACATGAATTGTGATTTGGCTTTTAATTAACGTTTTAATTGGCTGGAAAAATATGCTCGGAAACTGAACGTAAATTGTAGAAGCGGCCTCTCGAAACCCAATTTGTGCATCTCAAGTTGCTATTCTGAGTATTTCAGTGATAATAATTTGTTTCACATGCACGATGAGACGATTAGTGGA
Source organism: Cyclopterus lumpus (assembly GCF_009769545.1). Taxonomy (NCBI): domain Eukaryota; kingdom Metazoa; phylum Chordata; class Actinopteri; order Perciformes; family Cyclopteridae; genus Cyclopterus; species Cyclopterus lumpus. Next base: position 5,984,965 of record NC_046980.1, on the reverse strand, counting down.
GAGATTCTCTGGCGATTGGACTCCGTCGTGACGTAGTTTATTAAAAAGGGGGTTGTGAAGCTGTGGTTAGAGCAGGAATATGAAGGGAGTTGCTGAAGATCCAATGATGGTGACGAGGAGCAGGACTGGGTACGGGATGCGTGATGGAGAGACTGGAGGGGAATGGGGTGTGATTGGCTTCAGGTGAAAAAAGGTCCAGGGTCTGGTTGGTGAGCCTACAATCAGCTGATGGAGTAAAAGAGAGCGGCTTCATTACAACTTCCCGAGCACTCCAGTCCTTTTTCCACTTGAATCGAATCTTTCAGATGAAACCCGAACACAAATGGCAGCACGTGTCCTCAATGATTTTACAAATGGTAGGATGACTACAGCGGCTTAGGGAACACGGAGTGATGAAGCAGATGATGTGTACGATACCGCATCTGTTATTTTATGTATATATATATATATATCAGGGAACCTGGCATTACAAGAGTTTGAATTAATTCCAAAAGGGTATTTGTCAGCAGCTAAGAAACCTCACCAGACCAAAGCGTTCAAACGGCCATAATGTTTCTAACGGTCTCTCCTCATTCATGATGTTGCACTCGGCCGTAAACACTCAAAGTGACATTAGTTGCTGCGTGAAGAATGAAAGAAAAAGAGTGCTCGAGAGGGAAGGTAAGGAAAATGGAAATCTTGTTGGACGAAGACCCTCTCGGTTCCACTGTAAGGGGGTTTGAGATGCTGCCAATTCAATTTTAAAGTTCAATTTTAAATCATACTGAGGTCTTTAATGCACAAAAAAAGAAAACTTCAGTGTCATACTCCTAGAGTAAAAAGATAAGGACTTATATATCATAAATGTGTCTGTGAGTGGGAAGACTGTATTAATGCTACAGTTTACGAGTGTAAGAATGAGGATAACCCCCCCCCCCCTTAAAACAAATGAAAAACACACACACACACACACACATCTTCTTTGAGCTCTAATAGAAGTTACGAGTATTTAAGATGGTGAGAATGTTTTGAGATCATAGACTATACACAAACACACACACATGTGCATATGCATTCACAAGCATATACAAGTTGCTATCAAGAAGATTCACTGCCCAAGGTCACAGGGTGTGTGTGTGTGTGTGCGTGGTTTCACGTGTGTACATGTGATCATCCTCATAAAAGTGGGGGCAAAGGTCTAGTGCAGCAAAACAGCACCTGCTGTAACCAGACCACCCACACACACACACACACACACAGCCTATACAAGTTATTTCTGTTGGACGACTCTGATGATAAACAATCCATAATCCTCCTCTAATCTACTTCACTCATCAAACAAAGTTCCACTCTGCAACAACACAGAGCAGATTAACAAAGGGAAGTCCAGCTGGGGAGGAAAATACAGGCCACAACTAAAATAAATAATCAAATAAGATCAAATCTGTATATATGTATATATATATATATATATATATATATATATATATATATATATATATATATATATTTATATATAAATATACACACTGCTCAAAGTTTTCTTACGATATTCAGAATATTAACTATTTTCTATAAATAAAGTACCTGAAGAGAGAATGAGGTCGCTCTCCCTCTGTGCTTTGTTGACATAGCCGCGCATGCTTTCAGTGCATGTTAGTGCATGTTAGTGCATGTGAGCGTGCTCCACCGGCTCTAATACGGCGTTTTCTTAGCCAGGTGGCGCATCAAGACGTACGGCGGCGGCGACGCTGAGGTGTGGTACTCACACTCCTTTCCCCCCCTTTAGGTAAACACAGTTAGCTCTGACTGCGCTGCTGCCGATGTTTGCGCCGTTGGCTGCAAGCCGCCGGCTCGGCTGTCGCCATGGTGAGGGCCACGTGGAGGCAATAGAGATGCTCCGAGTTTTGTGTTGAGCAAGTTTAGTCTTCAAGCTTTTTGGGGCATTATTTATAGAAATAACAATGGTTCAAAATGATGTGAAATTGCTTATACATTATTATTATTTTACACCAGGCTAGCACTGATAGGTTCAGTATGACCCCCCCCCCCCCCCCCCCCCCCCCCAGTACATGGCAAGATATCAGATTTTTGTCTGTATTTAATAATACTGAGGGCTGTGGACTTTTTAAATCTACATTTGGGCATGTGAGGATTGTATTAAGATAGATATGATAGAATGTGAAGCTCTCTTTTTTTTTGGGTGCAGCTAGTCCACAAACACAGAAGGTGTGGCTCTACATGCTGTGAACAGACACCAATGCTAAGCCAGACATAAAGGCAACAATCCTGTGGCCTGAATTTGTGTGCGTGTGTGTGTGTGTGTTTTCATAGAACGCCAACTGCTCGCCATGAACAGGTGGAACGGGCGCAGTAGCGCGCCGTCAGAGGCCGTGTGGTGAAGAAAGACTCGCCACCACCAAACGGCAGCTTCAGAGGGATCAGTGCTGATCCCCAGGTTCAAGGTTAAAGACGAGAGGGACGGAGGGGACAGCTAATAATCAGATTAATAATGTAATACACTGCCACGGTGTCACGTGACACGCCTCTGCAGCGGGGTTAGCGCCATAACCATGCGAAAGAATATCTACGGTCCGCTTAAACTTTGGTGTATTTACATTGTTTCGTATGCCATTTGTGTTACAGCGAAACACAGATGTAAACAATTCAGTTTTTCAGGAAACAATTCATGAGGAAGCACATGTGTTAGGCCTCAAGGATCCACACAGGAAAACACTGGATGCAATCATAACTTTTGTTTGAGAGAAAACTCCACACAGCATCTTCAATTCCCCCCCCCCCTCCCCCCGAGTCAGCTGTTTTGAAGACATTATCATTATGCAACGTGACTGAGAGGGAGGATGCAAGAAAAGAAGTGCAGAAAACAGAATAAAATAAATAGAGAATGTTCATAAAGTCAGAAAAGTTCTGTCATCATAAGCCACCAGATCATGTAATATTGTATCGCTGCAAAAGCAGTTTTCTATATTCAAGTGAACAAAAGGTGTGCTTTTTTTTTTTTTTGTAAATCACATTTGTGATATTCTATGAGCAAGATTGAATTGTTTATTCTTACAAAACTCCCACAGTGAGAATCGTCATGGATACCGTTTTGGGAGTAGTCGACCCATGGAGCATGGTCTGCATTCAGAGCTGCGGTGTTGAGGGAACTCCATGCACTGGTGCCCATCACACCCTGAAAATAATTCCAGTTTTTTTTGTTATGACTCAGCTGCTGTTCAGCTGCCCGCTCGCTTTATATTTCGAGGGTTGGGCACCCGACCTGAACATTTGTCAATATTTGATACCAAAACAGGGGTTTTGATTTAAATGGGCGGGGAACAGAATGACCACGATAAATGTGTGGGGCAAAAGGAGTGACTTGAAAAAAATACTTATATTTTAGAAAATATTGGTTGCTATTTGACTGGATTTTCTTGTTGGAAAAAAAACGGCCTGTTGTGGTGACAACAAATCGTCGGTGCACGGACGAAGACGCAGAGCCAGACTCCCTCTGATGATGCAATGTACGCAGGAAGTGACCGTAGACTTTAATAGCGTCAATAATGCAGTCTGCAAGTGGAGTCCATAGTATGACCTCTGATGTATTTGGTAAAAACAGCTGATTGAACTTTAAGCCTGAGGGTCAGAGGTTTAAGTCCCTGTTCATTTGATCTATGCACATTCAGGGGAGGGCCAATAGATGTAGAAGTTATCTACGCTTACCTGCGTTACTTCTTTTACGACCTCTCGATCCCGTTTCGGTGTTGAGAAAAGTTGGGCAAATGATGGATTCTGCCAAATAGCTAATAAAGAAATGTTGATGCATCCCATCTGTGTCTTTGGGCTTCCCCGAAGTAGATCAAATATTCTGTGGTAAATGTTTGTGAGAAAAAGCTGCTGCTCAGTGAAACCATGAAGCGGGGCAAGGAGCTACAAATACAAAAAAAATGTGAACGTTTCTACGGTTTGGTTTCGATGACGTTGATCAGAACCTACAAGGTACGCTCAAAAGTCCAGCTCTCAATATGGAGAAAGAAAGAAAAAAAAGCCCTCTGAGGCAAATTTGTAATGTTGGGCTATACAACAATAAACTGAATTGAATTGAATGTAAAAGTGGTTTATTTTAGGTGCCAGCGTACAATGTCTTCATTGTGTTGTCATCAAGTGGCTGTTTCCAGTCTTCGCCCTCGGCTAGGGGGACCATATCGTTAAACTATATTTGTGTTGCATGCACAGATTATTGATTGATTTTCTTTATTGATTTTCTTGTTTATTTGAATGCGCCTTCTTTTATCGTGTATTGTATTGTGCTTTCTCAACCCTCGTAATGCGTTGGCCCCTGTTACCGTCACTGTGTGTTAATTGACGTTGTTTTTTTCTACTCGCACTTTGTGACCTTTATCTGTGAAAAGTGAGATATGAATAAACTTTATACTTACTTACTTACGTACAGATGACAATCACATTCAAATTGAATAAATATGATAAATATATCTAAAGGATCCAGGTCATACTGTAGCTTATAGAAGTACTTCGTCAAAAGCGACTGGACTTATTCTTGAATTATACTATATGTATCCACGTAGCCATGAGGTTGATGGTGACACGTGTTTTGTCATCATGTCCGTGAGCGTCTGACCGAACCTTGGAGGCAGACATGTGGACACTTTTAGCAGGTTGTAACAACTGGTTGAACAACACCATCTAAAGACAAATGAAAATACAAAATAAAAAGCTTGACATGTGGCTTTGAGTCTAAACCAATGGCTGTACTGTAACTGCAGCTCTGCAGCAATCTGCTGTATAATTAGTGCCGTGTTTAACGCATTGCTTGTAAATATGGAAGTGTTTCTCTGAAAGCGACTGGTGTAAATCATGCACAGAGAATAATGAGTCATTCAAAGTGTAATGATGGTGAGTCAGTCAGAGACAGAACATAAAGATGAGAGGGGAGGAGGATGGGTGGATAAAGAGGGCTGATTAAAGAAATGGAAAAGAACAGAGGGGAATTACATGAACATGGAGGTTTAGATTGGAAAAGAAAGAGGAAAATAGTGGGAAAAAGAAGCAGGAGGACTGAGATGACGATAGAGGGAAAAATATAGCGGCGAGAATGAGAAGGAGAAAAAAAAGAGTTCAGGGCCGAATGGGCTAAGAGAGAAAAATGAGGAGAACCAAGCGCATCAGAACGAAGGCAGGGAAAGAAAGGAGAGGGGGATTCATGAAACAGTGGTCTGTAATTGGGGGGTTCAGAAGTCGATCCACATTCCTGTAGAGTGAGGATATAGAGCAATGGCTGCCTGCAGCGTATGTAGGGCACGGAGACACCCTGAGACGAGAGAGATGAGGAGGACAGATGCTTCTCTCCTTGGTCACCTTCTTTTTTTTTTATCACTGACATTTGCTTTTAAGGAAGATCGATGCGTCTCAGTGTGTGCGTCTTTTTTCTTCTTCTCTCCAATCTATCAGTTATCAGCCTGCTTTAATCCTAACGCATCCTCACAAATTAAACTAAATTAGAACAATGAAACTGAATTAAACAGTTTCAGACATGTCAGTGACATGTCTCCAGGGTCTGTTGGACGCCCGCTCCACCAGCTTGGTTCAGACGGAGATATCTCAACAGTCATTTAGTGGATTGTCATTCAATTATATTCAACTGCTTATGATCCCATTGCAATGAATCCTACGGTCTTTGGTGATCCCCAGGCTCTTCCTTTTAGCGCCACCATGAGGTTGACAAGGGAAATTTCTCCTAAACTATTGTATATGTTTAGTAAATGTATAAAAAAATAATATATACACACACGCACTCTCTCTCTCTCTAAGACACACACACACACACAGAGCTATAAAAAAAGACATGTATTTAGCTTCTGTATCTATGTAGACTAGCGTGCACGTTGCACAATACAGTATGACGCTGTGTGATTTAAATAAACAGATAAAAATAACACTGATTAAACTGTTGCCATGTTATAAAGCATCCTAAGATAGCTGAGTCTCTCTCTCTCACTCTCACTCACACACACACACACACACACACACACACACACACACACACACACACACACACACACACACACACACACACCGTCTTTTTGAATCTTCTCTTTCTTTACAGCTGCCTTCCTGTGATATCCACCTTCAGTACACGTGTCCTGTCACATGTCTGTCCTCCTTGATCACTCTCTGTTTGTCCCTCTTCGTCTCAGATCGGCCCCTTGATCCTTCCACCACATTTCTCCCCCTCTGTCTGGTTCATTTTTTCCCTCGTTATCATAAATATACATGTAACATTTCTCTCCTGTCACGTTCACTTCCATTTGGCTCCCCTGTTCCCTTTCCACCTCTCTCATTCCCGGCTTTTGGGTTCATTTATATGTTTTGCGACGTGTCTCTTCTCACTTCTAATTGACCTGTGGACCCCCCCCCCGTCGTGCTCACTCAGTTGTAACCTCTCGTCTCAGTTGGCGCTAATTGATCTAATGAGGGCACCGACATCACTGGTCAGTCAGAGTCGATAAACATTAAACGATGGGTATTAAACTAATATATTTTAGGTATTTAATTATTATTATAAAACTAGTTTTGCTATTATTATTATTATTATTATTAAAATATATATATATATATATATATATATATATATATATATATAGTTTTACTTCTGTGGTCACACTTCAAAAAGGAACACACATTTGAATTTTAATACAATTTTGACATTTACATACACTTCCTAGTAAGACCCACTGCCCTACATTTTTGTCTTGGGCTCCTTGCTCCCACCTCTGCACATCATACTCACCTGTCTGCAATCAGCTCATCAAGCTCACCTGTCTGCAATCAGCTCATCAAGCTCACCTGTCCCTCATCAGCTCTTCAACCTACATTATAGACCTTTTCATTGCCATGCTTTTGTGAAGTTTGGTCAAAGTTTACTTCACTTCCCAAAGAGGAAATACATTTAACCATTTAGAATATTTATGTTGCCAAGTTGGCAACATTCTTATGTGTATATTTTTTTATTTATTTTTTATTTATTTATATAAATAATAATATAATAAATATATCTAAATATATATATATATAAATAAATACATATAAATATATATATACATATACATATATATATATATATATGACTGCCTCCCTGCTTGTCTCCCAGTAACCACCAAGCTTCCTCTCAACCTACCTCTGCTCGCCATGCAGACCGGTCTCTATCATCCACAAAATAAAAGCTCTCCTCTTACCAACACCACTGAGTCCGTAACGAGTGGAAGTGCTGCAGTTACACTTGTCACACTCCGAATCTCACGTCCATGATCAAACTATCATTCAGCGTTATTCATAGTCACTCTTTATAGATGAAAACAGACGTTGTTTCCATTTCGTCAACTCATCTGGTAGGAAATAATGTATGACCTTGTCTGGGCCAAATTTAATGAGAACTATCTGCACCTCAGGGAACGGATTCATTCAACAATACGGAACCTTGCCCCTCAAGAGAAAAGAAAAAGAAAAAAAATAATTTCTTCACTGAAGTTGTTGCAGGGCAAAAATGTCATTTTGGAATTTACAATCTCAAGAACTGTCCAACTGTGGGACCGGGAACTGCGTTGCCGTGGTGATACATTCCACTTCCCATAACAAGAGGTCATATCCCACAGGGTGATGTCACTGAAGACTTTGTTATCCCTCCAGTGGCCCCTCACTGTATGTGTGTCGGTGCTGCACCGGCAACTCTGCTAAAAGCAGAGTAAAAAAAAAAAAAACATTTTTAGAGATGCCTGATTGAAACTCAAACAAGAAGGAGAAGAGGTTTGTGCTCTTGATTCCAGGCCAATAAGAAGGGGCATCAGGTACATGTAGCCATGTTTAACAGCCCTGCCATGAAGATGTAAGGCCTGTGGATTGACAACAAACTAGAAGAGACTCCTCATACAGCCACATACCAGCTTTGGGAGAGTGGACAGCAGTGCTTTGAGCTATATGCTAACACCAACAATAAACCAGACGTAAGCACAGCCTCACAGAGCCGACACGGCAGCAGACTCAAAGTCTGGCTCCGGTTTGTCAGTCATTTTGGGTGTCCTGCGTCCCGACAAATAACTGTAAAATACTCAAACCTTTACTCGCAAAATTGTACCGGTTTACATGGTGAAAATAACGATTATAGTCTAATAATATTAATTTAAAAAATATTAATAATAATGTACTTGTCAGCATAAATGTTTATCAACAAGCAGTACATATGGTATATTACACCAGTGCAATCCTTGTGTTTACTGATGTTATCATACAGTTCTCAAATAAAGTCTGTCTTGATGGATTTTGGGGCACAAAACATAATTCTATCTGCTAGGTAGGTTTGCTAAGCGTTTAAATAATCGTCCCCCAATCCTGAGGAATCCTGTGGAACGCTCGTATGCGTGTGCATACGTGTGAGCATGCATACGTGTGAGGATGCATACGTGTGAGCGTGCATTAACGTGTGAGTGTGCATACGTGTGAGCGTGCATTAACGTGTGAGCGTGCATTACCGTGTGAGCGTGCATTAACCTGTGAGCGTGCATTAACGTGTGAGCGTGCATTACCGTGTGAGCGTGCATTAACCTGTGAGCGTGCATTAACGTGTGAGCGTGCATTACCGTGTGAGCGTGCATTAACCTGTGAGCGTGCATTAACGTGTGAGCGTGCATTACCGTGTGAGCATGCATACGTGTGAGGATGCATACGTGTGAGCGTGCATTAACGTGTGAGTGTGCATACGTGTGAGCGTGCATTAACGTGTGAGCGTGCATTAACCTGTGAGCGTGCATTAACGTGTGAGCGTGCATTACCGTGTGAGCATGCATACGTGTGAGGATGCATACGTGTGAGCGTGCATTAACGTGTGAGCGTGCATTACCGTGTGAGCGTGCATTAACGTGTGAGCGTGCATTAACCTGTGAGCGTGCATTAACCTGTGAGCGTGCATTAACGTGTGAGCGTGCATTACCGTGTGAGCGTGCATTAACCTGTGAGCGTGCATTACCGTGTGAGCGTGCATTAACGTGTGAGCGTGCATTAACCTGTGAGCGTGCATTAACCTGTGAGCGTGCATTAACGTGTGAGCGTGCATTAACCTGTGAGCGTGCATTAACCTGTGAGCGTGCATTAACGTGTGAGCGTGCATTACCGTGTGAGCGTGCATTACCGTGTGAGCGTGCATTAACCTGTGAGCGTGCATTAACCTGTGAGCGTGCATTAACGTGTGAGCGTGCATTACCGTGTGAGCGTGCATCAATGTGTGAGCGTGCATTACCGTGTGAGTGTGCATTAACGTGTGAGCGTGCATTACCGTGTGAGCGTGCATTAACGTGTGAGTGTGCATTACCGTGTGAGCGTGCATTAACGTGTGAGCGTGCATTAACCTGTGAGCGTGCATTAACGTGTGAGCGTGCATTAACCTGTGAGCGTGCATTAACCTGTGAGCGTGCATTAACCTGTGAGCGTGCATTAACGTGTGAGCGTGCATTACCGTGTGAGCGTGCATCAACGTGTGAGCGTGCATTACCGTGTGAGCGTGCATTAACGTGTGAGCGTGCATTAACCTGTGAGCGTGCATTAACCTGTGAGCGTGCATTAACCTGTGAGCGTGCATTAACCTGTGAGCGTGCATCAACGTGTGAGCGTGCATTACCGTGTGAGCGTGCATTACCGTGTGAACATGAATTAAAGTGTGAGCGTGCATCTATATGTGAGTGTGCATTACCATGTGAGCGTTCATCTACATGTGAGTGTGCATCTATATGTGAGTGTGCATTACCATGTGAGCGTGCATCTACATGTGAGCGTGCGTTACCATGTGAGCGTGCATTAACATGTGAGTGTGCATTACCATGTGAGCGTGCATCTATATGTGAGTGTGCATTACCATGTGAGTGTGCATCTACATGTGAGTGTGCATTAATGTGTGAGCGTGTATTAACGTGTGAGAAGACAAACTTCTCGTTTTCTTTTTAACATTTCTTTCCGTACTACTGATCTCTCTACCAAGAGATCCACCATTTTCATAGTAAAATGCATATCCAACTTGAGAACCAGGAAAGGTGTGACGTACTGTCAGCATGTGTATTTACTTGAGAACAGGAGACACGTCATTCATTAAAAGTCCCCAACTAGATCCAACCACACAAACCTACCAAACCAGCTGAGCTATCAGGTGTAACCTGAGCTCTCGCAAACTGTAAGGCTGAGACCATCAGTTAGATCAGCATCAAGGCTATACTGTAGTTTTTTTGGGTTTCATTAATTCTTTCTCATACAATTTACTTATCATTTTATATGGCCTAAACATCATTAAGCTGTGATATGTTATAACATATGCTTGTATGTATATGTATATATATATATAATTTATTTATGTGAGTAATATGTATTGTGTATTATAGTATTGCATGCAAATAAAACCAAACCAAACCAAACTTGTTTAAGCTTCCTGCACTCCATCCCTGTTCATCACTACGCACGTGTGAGTGTGTGTGCGTGTGTGTGTGTGTGTGTGTTGTAGGCCAATAGTCACTCAGTTACACAACCGCTTTCAGTTTCCGAGCCCTGCCTGCCTGCCTAGTGCCTGCCTGCCTAGTGGCTCCCCGCCCACCGCTGCTCTCTGCTGCCTGCCTGCCTGACTGCCTGCCTACCCGACTGCTGGGCGGACTGGGGCAGATCCGAGCCGACCAGTTCCGCGTTCTCTCCTCACCCAGTGCACGGACCAGAGTGAGCAGGAGAACCGGGCAGTGTCATGGTGGACATTCCTGCCCAGCCGCGGCATCCGTAACTCCGGGGGCAGAGCGAAAGTGTGGACGGAGGTGAGAAATGTGTTATTATTTCTTGTTATTTCTGCGCGGATGACGAATTCATCAGTCGACGTCGGTCGCGAGACGTTACGGACAAACTTTGACGCTGCTGGCTGGACCTCCTCTCTCTCTCTCTCTCTCTCTCTCTCTCGCTCTCTCTCTCTCTCTCTCCCCCTCCCTCCCCCTCTATCGCTCGCGCTCTCGCTCTCCTGTAACGCAAAGTGCGTCGCCGTGCACACTCACATGCGGGGATTACGGTATGTTCACGCAAACGGCGAATAAGCCGCGTGCGGTGCGCTTCCCGTCGGTGTCGTTAAAAAGGCCGTGGCGTGAAAAGCTTTGCAACTTTTGCTGTCGATACGTGCTTCGCGCGCGCGCGTGCGTGCGTGCGTGTCGACGCGTGCGTGTCGACGCGTGTGCTCGAGTGTGTAGATAGATGGGTAGAGCTGCGACACGCGCGTATGTGCTCGCTCGCGCGCGCGTCTGAACGTGTAGCCTATGGTGTTTAGGCGAATTGTCACTGTAAGGTGCGTGTGTCGTCCATTGATGTTGTTTTGACAGAGGTGACGTAGACCGTGACGCGCCTTAAGGATGAGATAAGCAGATCCGCTTGCGTGTGAATAAATAGCACGCCGGTGCGCGCGCGACTGTGCCTCGTTGACGGACACTGAGAGGGGAATTTTCAGGGCTGCGCACTTCGAGATTTTTCTAGCAACAAAAAAAAAAAAGCGACACGCGTTGAAAAGAAAGCGGGCGCGTGGAGTCGAGGACACAACCTTTCCTCTGTGTGTAGTTTTGTTTCTGCAAAAAAGCTGCAGGAAGCCAGCTCCGCGTGGGTTCAACACTGTCCACACAGCTGACGTACAGAGGCAGCAAGTCAACGTGCGGTTTGTGTGACGTAATCATAATGACGGAAGTTGCACATGAGAATAAAGTACACCCTTAATTAAAAGTATAGCCATAGAAATATGACTGTTGGGGCCTAATGTGTTTGCGGCATACTGCAGGTGGATATAAAATGAGCTACACTTTTACAACAACAAACCAATGGCTCAAATACGGACTCACACCTACATTTGCTTTTATTCAGTTGAGATGATTAGTCAAATTAAAATAAGTGATGACTAATTATGAATCAATGATGTAACCGTGCAGTTCTGTTTTGCCAGCCTCATCTCAATAGCGCTGTACCAGGAAATAATCAACTGGGTGTCTGTTTTGGCAGATTTTGATATATTTAATTTCTTAGAACGTTACCATGGTTTAAGGGACAGGCGAGCTAGTTTTAGTTGGGGTTGCAGGAACTTTAAAAAATTTTTGCACATGTATCCCATAGTTGTCTTTCAGTATTTAAGAGTCAGCCTTCTTAGAGTTTAAGCACTTTCTAGAATCGAGCTTATTGGAAGTGTTTTGTGTAAAGTTTGGCACTATGTTTCAATTTCAAGTGCATATTTTCCATAAATATAGATTGACAATAGAAAACAGTCTTATTGCATATATAGTCAAAAATACTACTTAGTCTCTTCTTGTTGTGCACATATCTAAAGACATTGACAGATATATTGGTTATGGTCGACCGTAATGTTCTACATCAGCTATTTGAGCCCTATACATGCAATATACATGCTGGAGCTGCAGTATCACACACTTTATTTTGTATAATATTCCTACAGTAACTTATAGTTTGTCTGTGATAAGCAGTGGTAAGTTGTTCCTGCTTCATTGTGTTGACTTCTGGCACAACCATATATTGTGGTATCCGCCTACCATTAAGAAACGAGGCAGATTTGTGGTTTTGGTATAAAAATGTATCTAATTTAAATGATGGTCATATATAATAAAAGTAAACCCACTGAAGCTCATTTAGACTCTGACATTAATTGCCTATCGGTTGCATTTGTTGCAACAGCATTTATAGGAACAATTGAGTAAGAAGAGTCAAACTCAAATGAGGTGTTGGATGGGGTCAATAAATACAAAAAGTTTATTCTGTAACTGTTATTACAGTAAGCTGCATGATGATTAGTATTTGATAGTAATCCATTCTAAGGCTGCTGTGTGTTTTATTTTTAATAGAAAATGAATCAGACCTGAGAACAGTGACTAATCCCACATCCAGAAACATTTACATGGCTTCCTCACTTCATTTACTCGAACTGCAGCGCTGACACCACAGCATCTGAATAAAAGGCTTTGCACCGTAGAGATGACACTTCTGAATGGAATAGAAGCCACCACTATGAGGCTTAACATTATATATTAATATATTTGAAGTAGGGAAACCAAAATTCATTCAAATCCATCAAAATGGGAATGGAATAGATCCAAGTTGGAGACTTTAGCTATTCATAGTAATGGTAATCCAGAGACTGACGCATGTAGGTCAGAGCTGCAACAATCCTGTGAATGTTCATTTCATTGTTTGTTATTGATAAATACATTAATTACACAACAAAACAGGTAGGAGAGAACAAACCAAAAAGTCGAAGGTGACTTTGATAAGTGTCGAGATTTAATCACTGCCCTTTAAACTGTCTGTGAGCCAGTTCACAGACACTTTAAAGGGCTCGTCATTGGGAGCTTTTCTTGTTGTTTCTAATATTCCTGGTGCTGAAGCAGTATCACATGTCATGCACACAACTTTCTGTTCTTATTGAATGCTGATGAATTCTGTATATTTTTTTTCTACTCAAGCAAACAGTCATTTCTTTAGAAATCACGATAAAGATATAGTTTCATTTATTTAATTGTGTTAGTGTTGTTCAGTCATAAGGGACTCTATAGGCTTGTAAAATGTTCCTTTTGAATGTTTCTTTTATTGTGTCTTAAGTTCGGTACTCTGCACATTGCACACTTCCTGATGCTTGATTGTTATTCTCTTTAGGTCACTTGCATTTGAGGTTAAAAGGTCATCAGACAAGCCCATGTCACCATGTGCTACTAGAAGAACGTAGCCGTCAACGGCAGCAGCACCATGATGATGAACGAACTGACCGGGATGAGGCCGACTACGCAGAAGTCTTCGGCCTCACTGTTGTCGGCTGACCTCTGACCCCTCATGGATTCAAAATGGCACTTTGGCTGAGACGGGGAAGGAAGCATGACATCTTACTCTCCAGGAATTCTGGGAATTTAACAAACGTGGTTGTTTGAAACAGGATTGCACAGACTGGTCCCCCGGTGTCGTTTTATTCTTCTTCAATGGGACTAACATGGTTCAGTGAAGATGGAATAATATCTGTGTGGGAGATGTTGTTCAAGAAAAACTGATTACCAAATAGAAATTGGGTCAAGCATGGAGCAGGATTTTACACAGTAGGCGCTCTCATTTCTCTCATAAATTGTGGATAGTGAACATTTGTATGCACTAGCCTGGACTAACATTAGCCAGTGTTGGAGAAGATACCTAACCGTGACACCCAATATTCAACTGTAATCTTTTCCATTCCGTATTGTTGTGAATGGACGTCTGACTCTTCCAAATCTAGAAGGTGACCTTTCCCTTCAGCTTTAAACTGTAACTCTGACTCCTGGTCAGTCTCTTGCTGTAGCGTTGCAAAAAAAAAAAAAAGGACTCCAAACATGGCTGCCACAGGAAGGAAGCACATGGTGAGGGACTTTAACCATTTCATCACCTGTTACCTGTGTCGAGGTTACCTGATAAAACCGACCACGGTCACCGAGTGCCTGCACACCTGTGAGTGAAACACTGTTTCTTTGTGACACGACACATTTCTATGAGTGGAAATAAATGGCAGAAGTTCATCAAGACAGTTTAACATGATGTGGTTTGTTTAGAGTCGTCCCACAGTGCATTGTGGGAACACAGTATCACCGAGCAAGCAAACAAGCTTGTGAATGAGCAAACTATCTATACATTAGCTAACCTGCTAAAGAGCTAGCTAACTAGCGTATGATTTTTTTTTTAACTGCTAAAAGCAGCCACATTTCTTTCTTTTCTTCAGAGTCCTTAAACAGGACGACGTCAAACTGTCTTGACGAAGAGTAGCCATTAGATATAGTAAGTTAAGTTCAATAAATCATGTCTATGTTGTTTCTCCTGCAGTCTGTAAGAGCTGTATCGTGCAGCACTTTGAGGACAGTAATGACTGTCCTAAATGTGGCATTCAGGTCCATGAGACCAACCCACTGGAGATGCTCAGGTAACATGTCATTTGTCTTCTTCTTACTTCATCCTCTCTTTTTATTTGAACAAGCTTATTTTATTCCATTCATCTCCATTTTATTAGTGGCCCCCTTGGTCCACCTGCTATGTTCTAGTCTTTCTACTTTTTTAACGCATCTCGGTCTTCTTATCCTTCTGTTTGTCTCTTATCTTATTTACTACCTGTTCTTCATTCATGTTTCATTCTGATTTGACATCTGTTTTGTCTTATATCACAGATACTCATCTGTTGCACCAACTCATTCTCTCTCTTGTATCTTCCCTTTTTTCTCCAAATCTTTTATTCCCTCTTCACTTCTTGTCTTTGCTTTCCGCCCACCTGACCCCTCTCTCCTCTACCTCCACTCCTTAAACTCCTGTCACTTTAAATCACCTCCTTGTCACCGTTCTCTCCCTCCACCTGCTCCTCACTCTCCTCTCTCCATATTCTCAGGTTGGACAACACCCTGGAGGAGATCATTTTCAAGCTGGTGCCTGGACTCAGAGAAAGTAAGTTTGCCGGATGGTTTCATCAGTCCATGTTTGATTATATGACTATTCATTGGTGGGTAGACATTTATTTTAATAAACAACAGTACTCCCATTACATCGGTTTTTAATTTAATTTTTTTTTTTTTACAATGCATACACAGTAGCAACCACCTAGCAACACTTTAGTAATCCCCAAGAACATCTTAGCAACCACTGGGCAACACCATCACAAAGAATGCCTTCGCAATAATTTAGCAAGACCCTAGCAACTGACCGAAACACCTCAGCAACCACATAATCACCTACCCCCCCCCCCCCCCCCCCCCCCCCCCCTCCCCTCCCCCAAACATATGGAAACCAAGCAGCATCAACAATCTCCAAGTGAACCCAGCCACCACCGAAGTGACGCCCGAGCAACCTCTTAGCAAAAAAAAAACTTGCTGTGAACGCAAAACATCGTGGTTATGTTCTTATTTCTTTTTTTCTTTTGGTGTTGTCATTCTATGTTTAATATTCAAACAGATTTTTTTCTTTCTACTTCCATAAAAGGCAGGAACTGTACTGGACACCGCTACGTATATATCCGGATTACATTGCAGTAACACAACATGCCTGTCCTCATTTTATATTCACACTGTACAGTATAGAAGATAATGACCCAATAGTCTCAAAAGGGAGAGCTGGGTTCAAACCCGCATGGCTGAAAAGCATACACCCTGTTGAAGCGCCTTTGAGCAAAACAAGCTCCTGGGCACTGCTCTGCAGTTTTGAACCAAGAAGCCAAGCCAACATGTCTAACTAAAGCTGTGATGGCGATATAATTTTATGACTCCATAACTTCACCTCCGGTGACGGAGCACTCTGGCAGCTGCTTGATGGAACAGACGTATCATGCTTTAGTGGCGCTCATGGCGCTCGGCGCGTAAAAAAAAAATTGTATCACATACATATTCTGTTTTATGTTTTTTAAAGAGCAGACTGTTGTTTTCTTTGTACCTCACACATGGCATGTCCATGCAGAGGATTTCTTTCCACTCAATTTTCATTGTTCTTTAGAGGCGAGGACATACTTCATACAGAGTGTGGAAATACAACTAATGGTATTCACGGAAATCAGTATGAACACAACATTGACGTGTGACTGACCACAAGAGACATGAACAACAACACAAATGATATTAGCCATATGCTTCCGGGGTCGTTAGACCGTGCTTTATATTTTGTATTGTCGAATGAGTGAAGGTAACTCAAATAAGATAACTCATTTATGGACAGAATCCATACTGAAAGCCATTATTTTCAGCTTGCGTTGGTCTGGGGTCTCTTCCTCTAGAGCGGTGTGCAAAGGAGCTCGTATGCATCGATAATTATGATGAACCTTCCCAAATTCTTCCATTACACTGCAAAGAACTTGAATTGAACACTCCCGTTCAATGAGCAGAAACTCAAATACTCAAACACACGGTCTCTGTCGAGCTAATGCAACATCAGATCCACCCTTCCTTCTTTATATGCTGCTTTATAACACTTGTTTTTTTTCTTCCTGTCATTCATTTTATCTGTTTATGTGAACCAGAAGAGGAACAGCATGAAGTGGAATTCTGGAAGAAGAACCAACCCAGAGCAAATGGCCAAGGTAAGCTGTCTCACTTAGACCGGGAATATAATTGAACCTTTATGAACTTTATTTTGACTAATACAGTTACTATTTGCCTGTTAGTAATAGGAGAACCCCCTGCGATGTGTAACAATGTCAGATATTGTGTATCATGCCACCGTTTTTATCTTCTTCCTCTCATGCTTAGAGTAGGCAGAAGTAAAATCAATAGATGAGGGAAGTTTGTGATTCATCAACATGTGAGACATCAGAGAATTTCCTGCTCA
The DNA here is from genome assembly GCF_009769545.1 of Cyclopterus lumpus. Taxonomy (NCBI): domain Eukaryota; kingdom Metazoa; phylum Chordata; class Actinopteri; order Perciformes; family Cyclopteridae; genus Cyclopterus; species Cyclopterus lumpus. Next base: position 5,967,601 of record NC_046980.1, on the reverse strand, counting down.
TTTACAACCCACACAAGCTTTGTAGAGGGCGATAATTCAGTATTGTCATTTATCAACTTTTAATCGCATCATTATGATGGCGATTTGATACTTTAATAATTTAAAGTTTGCCTAAATTGAAACTTCCTATTCAAAAAAAGATTTTAGTGGATCACATCTCACTTATTAACCCGTGTGTGTGCGTGTGTGTGTGTGTGTGTGTGTGTGTGTGCGCGTGTGTGCGTGTATGCTCGTCTCATACCAGAAACTGTGCGGTGTCAGCGGTTTGGGCTGCCTGATGTTGGAGGCGATTATGATGATGATGATGATGATGGTGGTGGTGGCGGCGGTGGAGGTGGTGATGATGATGACGATGGCGGCGATGAAGATTACCACAGGAGTGACCCTCAGATAGCCATCTGTCTGGACTGCCTACGCAACACGGGACAGTCGGGGGAGAGCACTGTTACGGTGTGTGTGTGTGTGTGTGTGTGTGTGTGTGTTTTATATATGTGCAACCTTTTCATCAAGAAGTGTCTCTCGCAAAGGTTTGAATGTGTTTTTGGGTTCTTTTCCTGTAAAAATGTACAACGATCTTTTAGTTACCTCTCTCATTAGGTTTAGTGTAATGGGATTTGTCTCTCGCCCGCTTAGGATTTGATGAAGAGGTTCATCCGCTGCTCCAGTCGAGTCACAGTGGGAACAATTAAGAAGTTTCTCAGTCTTAAACTAAAGCTGCCCAGCTCCTATGAGGTAAGGAACAGAGTCCATGAGCATTTAAATGAAGGTCTGCACACTGTTGCTCCCTTAAGTGCAATCTATTAGCACATAAACCACTGATATGTCGAGCTATTGCTCTTCTTCACACTTATAATATCAACAGAGGCGCCATCTTTAAATACACAATCACATGATATTACCGGTGATTCATACAACCCACACAAAACACAGTCATGTTGCATGTTTATTAAGAAAAGCACATATATGATAGACAAAAATATTTAAAACAAATATATATATCTATAGTTAAGAACATCACAGATCATAAGAGTAACGTCAAGTCAGTTACTGGCATACCTTCTATATGGTTAGAGTTAAATAGAGGCACCTCTAGAATTAAAATGGGATGTACCTAAAACAAATGTATGAAAATAATACATTCAATCTTTTACAAAGGCATATTGTGATTAACATCTATGTAAAGTTGCTAAGTTCACTCTAAAGACAGCGTGTTGTTTTGCCGACTGCGGTTTAGGGCAGTCCTGCTGGTGATGTCGTCACACGGCTGATGCAAATGCACCGAGTTTGTTAATCAAATACTATGATTGAACTGGTCTAATGCAGCCTCCAGTGCATTGACCATTATTGTCAGACATGGCTAAGTGACTGGGTGACTTGAGCACCAGCAACGTTGCCTAAACAAAGTGAGTTTAAAGCACAATAAGGAACATTTATGCGCTTTATTATTAGCTAGCTACAGACTCGAAAAACCCCCAAAAGACCCAAAACGTTATCAAGCTGCCACACAGAGCAAAGAAACGGCAAATCCAATAAGTATACGTGTCAATTCTAAGATAACACAAAAAATTCATTTCAAGTAAAATAACCAACAAATGTCCCACTTTGAGAAATTAAACGAAAGAGTGAAAAAAAAAAAATCTGTCAGCTTGGATTAAAAACTGATGGCTTCCACATTTACTTAAGACTGAGTTTGTACTGAATCTCAAACAGTCTGTCACTTGTGCAGTGCAGCCTCCCACTCATTACCGCAGTGAACTTCCCCTTTTCTTTCATTTTCTGCATTAGGACTAAGATTTTTTTTTTTTTTTAAAGAAAGAAGAAATGTCATTTCCTTTGTCAATTCATGTGTCATCATCCTTTGAAGTTTTGGCACCTAATTGAATTTATTCCTGATCATATTTTTCTTCTTCTGCCGCGTCCAGCTGGATGTGCTGTGTAACGGAGAGATCATGGGAAGAGATCACACTCTGGAGTTCATCTACATGACCCGATGGAGGCTACACGGAGAGAATGTAAGGCCGTCGCCCTTCACTTCCTGTTTGTGTGTGCGCGTCTGCATGCTCGTGTGTAGATGCACTGGTGTGCAGGAAAGCATTTTCTTGTTGTTGGGACTCGCCTCCACAAAAAGGAATCTTTAGAATATGAAGTACAGATCAGCTTTGCGGTTAAAGTTGCAGTCCGGTTCATTTATTGGTAAGAATGAAAGTCCAGGAGGAGTCGTCCTGTCCTCAGACTTTAGGGTCATTTGTCCACTCTGTGGTTCAAGGTCTAACATGTTAATTGGTCCTCACAAAGATAGAAGCACAATAACTCTCTCACACACACACACACTTAGCACACACACACTACCAGGAGGAGTTGTCCTGTTCTCAGACTTTTGGGTCCATTCTGTGTGTGTATGTGTGTGCGTGTGTGTGTTTGTGTGGTCACCATCATCTGGATTTACAGTATACTGTGTGTGTGTGTACTTGCTCGGGAACAGTGCGTTCATTCTTGCATATGGGGACTTGTTTATCGATTCATTTGCGTGCGTGCGTGCAGATGAATCAACAAACTTCAAATTGCTATTTTATAAAGTGTTGCACTGATCTAAACAATTATAATAATCCAGTTGGATCTGACATCCTTCTTATGTAATAATGAGATACAGATTGTCTCAGTGTACACACATTGTCAGAATTGTAGGTCATGTCATTTTCCATCTGGACCTTTATCCCATATGGAAAGCTGTGGACACACATTATGCAAACATTGTGTTACAACAGTGACTATTGTGAAATAGACTAAAATGTAAGAATTGTTAAAACGCATCTGGGTAAAAATAGGTCTAATGTGTAGCTAAGAGTTGCTTTACATGGAAAAACAGGTGTGATATAATGTAACCTTTAAAAAAAACCTTTAGCACAGTTGTAACCTAAAAATAAGTCTTCATGAGTTAGTTTAGATGTGTAAACGTGGCCCGTCATACTCCACGAGGACGAGGAACTCCTGATGGTTTGTGCAGGAATCACATTCACTCGAGGTGAAGGCTCTGAATTTAAAATACGTGAAGACGGCTTGTTTGACGTAAAAACACGTTATTAAAAGTGTGTCATCATACAGCTTCTTTATGAGCACAATCTGTCCTTCCCGCAGTATTTTCCTCCATCCCCACTTTTGCCCACAACTCTCAACGCTTCCAAAACAACAGACAGAAATCCGTCCGTCGGAAATTATTTATGTCCGGTGAGTCAGAGGGAAAAACACCAAGAAGCCCTGTCCGGTTGAGGATAAGATAAAGAGAGGAGTGACGGGAGAGGGTGAAAGAGACAGATTTCAAAAGCATGAAAGTCAGGAATGGAGACAGAAGAGGGAGAGAAAGAAGAGACGAGTCACTGACGCAGCTTGACTTGATTTTCTCCCTCCGACGCCGAGGCACACTCGCTCAAAATGTGTGCGTGGGAAGTCCTGTTGTCTGTGCTGACTGGGTAATGAACACATTCCTGATGCCTGTTATTGTTGACTGGCAGTTATTCATATTGATGTTTGTTCAGTTTGATTTCTGTTTAAATTAACTGTCATCGCTCGTCCCCAGAAATGTGATTTAGATAAATAAATTGTCATTCATTTTTTTTTTAAATTGCATCACCAAGACATTCGACCATTGAATCATTTGCCCTCAGCAACTCAAACGCAAATATGTTTTGGGTAAAAACTTAATTGCTATCCGGTCTAGAGGTCTTCACCCGAGGATTCAAGACCAGACCTGAGACCCTGACAGTATCAGATGGTACCACTCAAAGTGCTTCAACACTACAGGTCATCATTCACTCATTCACATGCATTCATACGCTTAAGAGAGGAGCCACCTGCCCATCAGGACTCTAACTAACCATTCATACGCTAATGGGAGGAGCCACCTGCCCATCAGGACTCTAACTAACCATTCATACACTGATGGGAGGAGCCACCTGCCCATCAGGACTCTAACTAACCATTCATACGCTAATGGGAGCAGCCACCTGCCCATCAGGACTCTAACTAACCATTCATACGCTAATGGGAGGAGCCACCTGCCCATCAGGACTCTAACTAACCATTCATACGCTAATGGGAGCAGCCACCTGCCCATCAGGACTCTAACTAACCATTCATACACTGATGGGAGGAGCCACCTGCCCATCAGGACTCTAACTAACCATTCATACGCTAATGGGAGGAGCCACCTGCCCATCAGGACTCTAACTAACCATTCATACGCTAATGGGAGGAGCCACCTGCCCATCAGGACTCTAACTAACCATTCATACACTGATGGGAGGAGCCACCTGCCCATCAGGACTCTAACTAACCATTCATACACTGATGGGAGGAGCCACCTGCCCATCAGGACTCTAACTAACCATTCATACACTGCTTGCGGGAGCAATTTGGGGTTAAGTGTCTTTATTATTCTTCAATAAAAGCCCCAGATATGTAATAGTAGTTTGAGTAGTTTGTATTTTTGTGTCGTTCCTTCTTCACACACCCCCCCGGTGTGTTGAGGCCTTTTTGATTACATTATTTTGGACTGCGCAATAAGTGACAAAGATGCTCATCTGTGGAGTTCAGAATTACACAAACTCTTGTCGTATGATCCAATAGACGACTTGTTGTTCAGATGACGACATACTGAAAGTCTAAATGTCAGATGGTCGTGTTGGATGGGCAGAGCCGTCCCACATAGCCCCTCTCTGTTTACTCTGTTCAGACGAAGGTCAAATCCCTCTCAGATTAGATTAGAAAGCACTCACGTTGTTTTTAAACCTCCAACGGTGTTTCTGAGATCAGACAAAGTCACTTATTAAAGTCGTTTTTTATTGAGCAGCGTTAGCTTCTCACCTCGTTAGCACAAATCCGTTTCATGTGTCGGCGCCATTTGTTCACGAGAAGGACTTTCTTATGAAACATGAATGCTCCCTCCAGAGAAAGCCGAACCTCAAACACGGCACACTAAAAAGGGTTCGGGGCTGTGTCGTCATAAATCTACCGAGCCCTCTGACGGGTGACATCATTCTCTAACTCTTGAATAACGAACCTTTGAGCAGCCTTATATTCCTCCAAGACCCCGGCCTTAACCCCTACATTGTTTCTACTCTGGTTAAACCATCTCGACAGGCCACCTCACTGGAATGAGAACCTTCCCCTGAATCATGTCCCGTGTCTTCCCAAGAACAGAGGATACATGAGATCAGTCTCACATTAAGTCGGTGAATCATTGCTTTCTCTGACTCGAGGTCCACGTTGAACTCACGGGAGGGGGAGTGCTGCTCTTCAGGACTCTAAAGGATGATTGCAAAGGATTGTGTCGACCCCCTTTCTTTTAGCATTGACCCTCACTTTGGTTCATAAGGAAAGATTGCAAAGACTGATTTGTTGTGAATAGTTAGGTGGAATATAATTAGATTTTAGAATTAAGTGTGACGCCAGAGGGGACACATTAAAGTAGAATATATTTGCATTAAGTCCAATAACCACATATTACTGTAGCAAATAGACAATGGAAAAGTACGGGTCAGTTAATTCTGTAATTTTTAGCTGCACCAAACAAATATTTGACAGCAAATGTGGTTTTAAGTATTTTCAGTGTTTTGCTGGCGCCGCACAATTCTACATTTAACAGTCGACACGGAGGACAAAATCCCTTAAAAGTCGCTGACAGCTGAGGAGGACAACGTGTATGATTCAAATTGTGTAAGAGACGCAGACACTAAGGCGCAAGCTCAGGTTGGACTCAGTGTTGTTCTTTATTTCCGAGTCATGATGCAGCAGAATGCAGAAAGCCGGAGGAGACGGCAGCAGCTGTGCTCCGCTGCACCAGCAGCAGCCTGGAGCTGCCAGAAATAGTCGAGACGGGCTCCGAAAAAAACCAGGAGACGGGGTCTTCGCTTTGCAGCTGCTGCTTTTATAAAAAGGGGTACGGCTCACATCTTTTTCACTCTCTCAAGTGAGCTTCACAACCAAAGGAGGCGAGATGTACAAGTAGTCCCTCCTTGACATCCCTGTTAGTCATCCAGAATAATGGATGAAGCGCTGCGAGGTCGAGGCTCCTCCCGGGCCGAGCCGTCGAATTAATACGAAGAGAGAGTGTTCGCTTTTGTGAAAAAAAGTGACGGCGCAACCTGAACTTTTCAGCATGACGACGTGGCAGATGATGACGTCATCATCAGAACGAGTTGCGTTTGGCCTGTAGGAAGTTAGCAGGGAGCAGATCGGGCTATTTGTTGACATGTTTGCACTCATTCTACTCATTGCCTTGTCGGTAGGGAAGCGTTGAATTAACACGATGTCATTAAGGAAATTACATACATAATGATACGAATATGTTCGTGAACATTTTATTGATGCGAGCCGCGTTGGTAATATTTCTCAACTTGCCGAATTCCGTAAATGAGCGAGGTATTTGTGACATAGGTGGCTATAGAGTTTGGTAAATAAATTAATGTTAATTGACTGATTTTGATTCAAGGACTCAGGCATTGATCACATTGATGTCCCCATTCTAAATCCCTCAAACAAGGCTCTGATTGGTCGACCGTTTCTTTCTTTTTCCGCTGACAGAAACAGCTGTTACTTTGAAGCACAACAACAGGCCCATTTAAATCGCTTAAGAAATCGGAGACTGTGTATTTTTATGAAAAGCACTGATGTGCAAACATATAGTTCTAAATCTTAAATACATTGTGATACACGTGCTTCTGGATTCAGATTTGAAAAGATGCTCCAAATAGAAAGAGTGGCTCGTTACACAAGCCCTGTGTATGCCACGGATATCGAAATGATAAACTTTTCAATTGAGCTTCAGCAGAGCGAGCAGCAGCCTTTTATTACTTTTATTTTTTTTCATTTATTTTTTTTTCATATATGACTCCTCTGCATCAGACACTTGGCTTCGCTCCTCTCTTATTCGAATTCATGAAAACCTGCAGTTTGACGTCAGGTGTCACCTGGTTTTATTGGCTGTGTGTGTGTGTGTGTCTGCGTGCGTATGTATGTGTGTGTGTGTGTGCTTGTGTCATGTGGAATTGGGTTGAACATACATGTTGCTGATGTAACAACTGTTATTTCATAAAAAAGCCTGTTCAATAAACGGTAACCGGACTACAGGATGTTCTAGCTTTAGTGTTTTAATATTTCATTTTTCCCCTCAGCGTCCCAGCAGACCGGTCGTGAACGTTTTACGGTGTGAAGACCAAAAAGACAGATTCTATTCTCTGAAACAGTTTGTTGTTGTTTTTCTGTCTCTCCCTCAGACACACCCCATGGTTCTTGAGTACCGCCCGCGAATCGACTTTGGCTGAACCACAGCTGCAAGAAGAGGACCACACACACACACACACAGACACACACATATATGTACACGCACACACACACACACATATTCAGACATACATAACAAGTACAGAAAACATTACACAAATGCAAACATGCCCACAATGTGCAGAGAAAGAGAGAGATTTAAATGTATTTTTGTACAGCCAATGATGAAGTGCATACGTTGTCATGGTAAAGAGGTTTTATGCTACATAGAATAATATATGCTATTATATATGATATTTTTAAATGTTTGTCCCTGTGCCTAAAAACTTGTCGAGATCAAATGAAGTATGACCATATCTTCACTTTGCCTGTCTAACTCTGTAGAATAAATGTTGATTTTCTACTGTTGACGGCTGTTTTTATGCCTGTTCACTCTCACTATCTGAAGGTGTGGATAATAAAACTAAAGCTGTCAGCCTAAAGCTTGAACTGTATCTGGATCTGACACATCATATCAATCCGAGATCTTTTCTAAGACACCCCCTCCAATGAAAATCCAGTTTTTAACCTTGTTGATATGCCCATATGGTGTTTTTTTATATCACATTATGAGGAAAATAAGCCCCATGGTTGTGCCTTTACACCCTGCAGAGTACTAATGAGTCTTAGAAACAGTCAGCCAGCCAGTGCGTCATGAGTCACATCCCTAAGAAATCAATCCAGTCAAATTGTGGGCGGGGCTTGTCATATCATAGCATACCCTTCTGTAAGGGTAAGCCGGGTGTCGGAATAGGTATTTCGTAATACCTATACTGTATATGATTTCAAAAATGTGGCTAAATGTGAGCAGAGTCTCACCGCATAGCAGATATTGTACGCTATTGTACGATATTGCACCACTGCCATTTAAAAGCAAATAAAAAGGACGATAACGAATATATAATATATATTTTTTGGAACTTAAAAAAACAAACACATCAAACGTATTTATTAACCAGTATTCCTCCATGATTTAAAAGATTTCAAGAAGAAGAAAGTCCAAATAAAAGGCGCACGTCTAGTACTGATACGGATGCTGTAACACTTGCACAATAAATGACCTTATTTATTTAGTGACAGACAGCGCATCTCTTTCCATTGAAAAGGCCAAAAATCATTTATGTCCCTATTTTAAGCTGTCTATGCTCTCACCGAGAGGCGTGAGGTCATTTTGTAAAAGCGACAGTAAAATAATACAGTTTTTACCTTGGAATGAATGCAAATACACACACACAGACACACTCACACACATACACACACACAGACAGACAACATGTGTTAAGTGGGCAGGGTTAGACACACTGTCTGCTCACTAAACAGTCACAAGGTGAAATATGTTGGTGTCTGAATTTCACGCACAAACACACACACACACACACACACACACTTCAAGACGACCTATATATACACCGCAGTAGACCATAGCATCCGTTATGTACACCTACAATTTTGCGAATGCACACTCACACGCATGCATACTGCACACACCTTGGCAGGCTCATATCTGAGCTTTGCTCAAACACGCACACACACACACACACATACACACATACACACACTCGTCCTTCCAGCTGTTGGTCTTGCCCTTGCAGTTGTTGTTGTTTTTTTCGTGCCGGTTGCGTCGACCACAGGTCCCTGCGGTTCTTTACAGGAAGAGGAATCAGTGTTCCTCGATGTTGCAATACCCACTGGGGTTGTGTGAAAGTTGAATGGAAGGCAAAAGTAGAAACTTCTGGAACCCATAAACCACACGGACCCACCAGGGGAGTCAATGAGTCCAGACTCCAGCTGTGCAGCTGGATTTAGACCACAGGACTTTCATCTCAAGTTCCCAAAATGTCCCACAATATATAGAATATGCCAGGCTGAATTTGGCCAAAATGTATAAAATGAAGCACACGACAGTATTTCTATCAGATAGAATGGTGCAACCATGAAAAACGTGAAGTCTTTAGTTTTATATCTCACTTCCAATAAAATGAATAAGTAACTGATGTAGAATATGATACAGACAATGGAATTGATCACTTTTCCACCTGTGAGGCTACACAATAATATTTAGGGTTGTGCTTAAGTATAAATACTTTCTTTATCAAATCGCTCAGCAATCTTATTTATCATTTATTTGTTTATACTTTATTTTTCATATTCCCTTTTCCAGATACCAAAGCAAACAAATAAATATGTAGAAAAACAATATAAAACAAAGGTATTCTTTGCGTAATTTGTCTTTAAAATGTGTTTACAGTTATTTACTGTACATTTGAGTCCATTTCATCAGTTGATTTTGTCACTGCCAATACTACCTTTTTTTGATTAAATTAAACTTTCCATTGCACAGTACACGTGAAGTACTGAAACAATGAAATTCAACAAATTGCTGGGTCTCACGTCAACAGTCCAAACCCAACCAAAATTATAATTACTGAATGACTCAAAGTGCTTGGAATTTCCTAAAAAACAAATCGTAATCAAATTTGAATTACGTTTAAACAATGAAATGATTCATTTTCAATTCTGTCGGCCTTGTGTGGGGGTGTGAACTTCTCTGTGTCTGCTGGAGTAATGTTATCTGAATGTGTGTGTGTGTGTGTGTGTGTGTGTGTGTGTGTGTGGAGAGTGATACTGAGCTTTATTAATACTGAAAGTAACAACAACCAAAGCAATGGTTTTTCCGTCTGGAGGACGACTTTCTGTCCCCGCACTCAGAACACCACCCGCAGTCTGCTTCAGTGAAACTGCTGCATGAGTTTCACTTCTTCCTGTTGGAATACAACAAAGGAATTGGGTGAAAAACCGAAACGGACACTTTGTATCGATGACGTATAGAAACGCGGTCGGACACCATTTTCTAACAAAGCACTGACGAGAAATGAATCGATAAACGACAGTTCACACGAGTACTCAGCCGTAAGCCGAGCTGTAGCTCAACATCGACGCAAAACATATAAGACAGCCGTGAATAAATACATTGATTCATTGAATTATTGATATAATAATATATATATCTTTGAGAATCCACCTGGCTTCAAAAGGAGCAGAAAACACACTTTGTAACCTGACGTAACTCATTCACTCGCTTTTTCCAGAGCTTTAAACCAGTTAACATAGTCTTCATCAGTTATCATGGTCTTCATCAGTTATCATGGTCTTCATCAGTTATCATGGTCTTTATCAGTTATGGTCTTCATCAGCACATGAATTTATCTCGGTTATCATGGTCTTCATCAGTTATGGTCTTCACCAGCACATACATTTCTCCCAGTTATCATGGAGATGTTCCTTACTTTGTGATAATTGGATGCAACTGACTCAAATAACTAATGAAGACTGTGGGAGAAAACCAGTAAGTAGACCTTAAGTTAAGATCTGCTTGTTACATTATATCTAATTTCACATCACCCTTGAAATACAACAATATATACTTTTATATTTGTTTGTTTTACTATGATAAAATCATGTTTAATTACTATGCAGAGCACACAAAAGCAACCATATAGAAAAGGACACTGCATTTATGATATTAAATGTAGGAGGCAACAGAAGATAATGCACATTTCTTCACTCAAGACCAAGTTAGTGCTTCTAAATTTGACTTTAAACAACTAAAACAACCAATATGTGAACAGGAGTCATCTCTGGACCACCACCACCTCGCCGGTCTGTTCTGATGAAGGAATACCTCCGACTGAACTCAGTCCAGTTTCTAAAAGACTTCCTTTGTCACATCCCGCTGGAGGCCGAAGCCTCCTCTGAGTCCTTCAGCTCTGGACTCTCGCCAGTCTCTCGGAAAAAGAGGAACAATGCCCGTGACATCAGTGATATTGAAGGCGAACGGCGTCTGGCACGAGATGCGACGTTGTCTCATCCCCGCAGCTCAGGTGGACCGCCGGCGGCAGCAGCAGCAGCAGCCACATCCGAGCTTCAACCTTGCATCCAGCCGTGTCCCTTTTAGTCTCATGAATATATTATCCTCAGTGTGATTCTGCCATAAATGTAAGGCTGAATAACACATTTGTCAGTCGGGATTTAAAGTTCGTTCTTGACCTTGGGACACACTGCTTAGCATAATCTGCAAAGAGTGTTGACACAGATAACGGTTTCACAAAGAGCGAGCTACATGTGCACACAGAGTCACAAGTTATTTGTAAGAGTAATATTGATTATATAACGAGTTCAGTAGGCAAAATGCATTGGCGTTGGAAGTGCAACAATAGATTGTCTAGCAAGGTTGATGCAAAGGCGTTAAGCACCAACGGTCGCGGCCGTTTAGCTAAACTACCGATAGCAACCGCAGACACAGTCACCGGCTAACGCAGTCACTCGTTAAACTGAAACACCTGCTGCCCCAAAGCGATCGCCATCACGCTGTTGGAATATTGATGCCTGAACACGCAGAAAACCAGACCTTCTGATGCTGTTAACAGTAAGCAAGCTGAACGTTTAATGGTCGCTAACACGTCTGGTTGAACGCCCCTTCAGCTGCCGACATGCACTGCATGAGGGTCCATTGCTCAACAGTTCATATTTGAGGCTCATTAAAGTGGAACTTGAGGGGGAAAAAAATGAGTCACTTCGTCCACCAAAACAAATTCACTAATTACTGCACTTGGAATAATTAAAATCTGACGGGGCCTTACTGACCCAACTGATATTAATCACATTTCCATTCGGAGCATTAGGAAAACAAGCAATCGTCGGGACGTTGCCCACACTGTGACATCAGAGGAAGTGTGTGTGTCACGGTTGCTACCTCACCCTGAGACCAATCCCCACCGCTGGGTATCGACACTCGACACGGATACCGCCGCGCGTGAAAGGTCGGGCCGAGTTGAAACAAACAGATGGTACGGGACGTCCCGCGGCCAGAGCGGAGCTGACACCGAGTCCGCTTAGACGAACAGCAGCCGGCAGGACCCCGCTGCGAGGGCCGGCGACGTGGGCGACGGCGAAGGAATCGCGAGCGCACGTTCACACCGCGTTTAGTTTAGTTTATTAACTGGTTCCCCGTTAGCTGACGCCTTAGCGGCCGCTAATCTTCCCAGGAGCCACAGAAAGGACAACATGTAATACACACAAACATGCAAAACATGGCGTGAAACAAACAGTTAAAAAATAGTACAAACAGAATAATAACAAATAAATAAAGTGCAGTCGAGGACTACGATGTATAGTGTGCAGTACGTCAGTAATTTATACAGAGAAAGGTCAGATGACTACAAAAGTGATGGAAAATGTCAAGTAGTTAATGTCAAGTGGTTGATGCCCCAAGGTGCCCCAATTATGACAAATTATTACGTGTATGAGATATATGATGAGGTAGTAAATTAATTGCACGAACTGTACATTTGAGGAGGTTTGTTCTTGAGGTTGGAGGTATCACGTGACCTAAGCTAGCGTTCCTTGTGTGATGGTTATGTCTGTTACATGTATATTGTAACTGATTGAAGAAATATTCAGCTGTCTGATTAAATATTACCTTGGTCGGTTGGATCGCTGCAGAATACGGTCTATTAAAGACAAAGTGAAATGAAAAGTGCATTGAACCCGTGTTGATTATTCATATTTTATTTTATTTTTTCATGCAAAAAATATCTTCAAATTACTGAGTATTCTTTATGAAAATGTTCTCATTTCTCTTCTTGTAAGTCCAAAAATCCACCAAGAAATAAGAACACAGGAAGTCTCTGCAAGCGGCAGTGTGTATTCCCGGGCCGGGCCTGCTGATCCCTAAGTGGGAGTGTTATAAATATTTGCCTTTGACTTCTGCAGTAGCACTTGTGACAGACAACCGACGTCTCCAGAGGTCGTACATTTTGATCCACTTTTGATTTCAGATTCATTTCTATTGTGAAATAAACGTCAACGGATGATGAAAGATGATTCTATCGTGGATTCTGATTGAAGGTCAAACAAAAGATGACTACATCATTCTGGTGGGATGAGGCATGTGCTATTTATAAGATGAACATGTAAGTTATTTTCACAAGTGACAATACAGGAGATGTGTGTGTGTGTGTGTGTGTGTGCGTGTGTACTTCTGTCTATTTAAGGTCCAATTTGAAGTGGATGAGGACATTTTTGTAACGTGAGGACATTTTTAGACGTGAGAGCATTTTAGGATTAACTTTGGACATTTGTGTTTGATGTACATGTGATTATGTGTAATTCTGTGCCAGTGCTGCAATATGTATCCGATGAATGTGTGTCATGCAGACCCAGGTGTGACTGTAAGTTAAGGTCAAACCGTCTGCTTCAGTTTATGTGCAAACATATTTACGAGACACGCATGTTCGTGTGTGTGTTTAAGGGTACTAAAGAGGTTGGGTGCTACAAATAAAAAAACCTACTTACATTTTTATTATCTTTTTGCATGTATAACATGCCTCGTTATAAATCGTCGATGGCCAAAATGGCCCAATACGAGAATGGCCTACATCTGGCACTCGGACGGTTGCCAGAGACATGTCAGGCTCGTGATAGATGATGCACCAGAATCGGATCCGGCATACTCGGGTTCGTTCCACGTTTCATCTCTGACCCGGAGCTGCAGCTAACTGGCTTGTTAACTGGAATTGATTCTGACACCGAAATCAACCCTCGAAGAGGGGGGAGGGGGGGGGGTTCTCTGATGTCACAGCTCACACCTGAGGTGAAGAGAGTCACTCACATTCCTCAGGCCTGAAGCACTGCACTTAAGAATACTTTGTGTCTGGTGGAAATATTTACCCGGTCGCATTTCTGACAGCTTGAGTTCCTTACATTAAAAACTGACATGACGTCATTCTGCCTATTCCCGTACGCGAGGACATACCGGGAGAGCGTCGGCTACGATCGCGGTGACAAGCAGGGCCCGTCGACTCAGCACGTGGCTCAACAAACGGCGGCCATTTGTGGGAATGTCGTGATAGGTGTACGGAGCCAGCTACTTGTAGCCGGCGGTCCAGGATGCCAGAGGAGTGACTGCATGCAGGTCAGAGGTCATTCAGATTTAACAGGGTGGCGGACGATAAAGTGCACGAGAGAGAGAGAGAGAGAGAGAGAGAGCCTGCCGTGTGTGTGATTTTTGATACATTTAAGTGCATGTGTGACTCATGGAGTGGGTGGAGGACATCTATGAGCACTTTAACTGTAAGCATGAGCTCACGAGTCGACTTTAAAACTATAATTAGGTGCCTTCGAAAGAAAAAGAAAGGAAAAAAATAAAAAATTGCCACCTACGATTGGATCAGCTGTTCTCCGTGCCCGTGATGGTCTCTCCTCTGATGACACCCTCTTCGTCAGGGTTCTCGGTAACTGGCTGTAAACTGAAACAAATAACTGGAACCCTTTCACATGAGCTCGGTAACTACTTGTCCTCTCACGACGGTATAAGTTGTTGGTGTTTACTGTCTCAGAGGAGGCGCTATCATGTCCTGAGAGTCCGAAATGAATTGTGCAAAAAAAATGGGCTTCTGGATGATTTAGAGTTGAAAGAGGGGCTCGCTCACTCTCGTGGAGTTTGAATTGTGAATAAAGAACCACATTCCACAAGGAGCTGTCCTTGCTGATTGGATACTGGGGCCGGAGCCTTCAAGAGAGATTTCATTTGTTTACCTTTTTGCCCAACTTTTAATCAAGCATATTTGTTATTCTTCACAAAGTTACTTTGGTTTTGTTTCATGTGACTTTCACTCACAGGTTAAGATGATTTGTTTAGCCTGGGTTTTCCAAGGCAAAGAGATGCAAATGCTGCCTTCAGATGTCCTTTTTTCTTTTTTAGGTGCATCATTATGAGTAGTGACGTACTGCACACACAGTTTACAATAGAGTAGTCGTTAAAGAGAGCTTATCTGTAAGACTGTTAAATACAATTCAACTATTTCAACAAATGCGTAATGTTTTAATTTAAGACCAAAGTAGCGGTGGACAGAAATAAAAACATACGTGTAATTTAGATCTAAAAATGGCTACGAGCCAAAATAGATATTCCCATCACATCATCTGAGATGTTGAGAGGCGTGTGTGTGTGTGTGTGTGTGTGTGTGTGTGTGTGTGTGTGTGTGTGCGTGCGTATGTGTGTGTGTGTGTGTCTGTGTGTGTCTCTGTGTGCGTGCGTATGTGTGTGTGTGTGTGACACTGAGCCACATGTGCTTTTCTGGAATAGAAATATGACATAATGCTCTACTGGCAGCCTGATGATAAGGAAGTGTGTGTGTGTGTGTGTGTGTGTGTGTGTGTGTGTGAAAGATCGTGTGACTGCAAAAGGAGAGGGAGATGAGGGAAAGTGTGAAAGGAAGGCGTGGGTGTTCGATATGTGAGACGTGCGGTGCCTTGTGTCTGTGTGTCCATGTGTGTGTGTGTGTGTGTGTGTGACTCTGTTTTATGGCAGCAGGTGTGTGACAGCATGTAGTATATATTTGAAATATGCTGTTATTTCCACGCCCATGTAACTTTGTATGACCAGGTCATTGTGTGTGTGTGTGTGTATGTGTGTGTGTGTGTGATTGTGGATTTATATTATTGAAGATTTAAGCACTTTAGTCTTTCGCTGCCTTTAAAACCCATCAGACTCAAAGACAGAGCTGTCAATCACTGCTGCTCTTTGTCTCTCTAAACTAAATGCATGTGCTTAAATATCCAACATGTTTGAAATAGAAGCTAAAATGACCAAACAGCTGTAAAAAGAAATTGTTTGTGTAATCATGATCACAGAATAATTATTTTGTGCTCTCGTCCGGTGATTTAATAATATTCAATTTAATCTTCCGATGGGAACAGATACTGTATTTTTAAAGGCAGTCAGCAGTATGTGTGCAACATGTGACCTTAAATCAGACCTCATTTGATCTTTGCTGTCATTTAATGGCACCTCAGAAGCACACATGCTTTTTATCAAATAATAAAATAATCAATAATGAGAGAGTTGATAATATAATAATTATTCTGAGATGGTAATTGGAAATAATTAAATCCTTGGTCTTGTTTGGAGAAATGTGAATTACAAATAGTGTCCATGAGACGTCTTTGGTGCAGGCTGTACAGTATATATACCAAGACATTATCAGAGCCTTCTGCAATAAAGAATCAGGCTGAATATTTGATCAAAAGCTACTTTTTTTCTCTGGTTAAACCAAAGAGGCAACAAGAGATGATAAACAGCTCCTTAATGTTGAGTTAAGGTCATGTTGTATGTGTAGATTATGCCAAATACCGCATCCGAGCCTCAAAATACCTCAGCTTAATGCAAAAATAAATCATAATAAATAAAGCTAATTAAAGATGTGTTTTTTTTAAATTCACAAATCATCAACTATTTGAAAAGTGCTCCAAAGTGGTTTTAATGATTTCATCTCATTGGTACAAATTCGTATTGTTTGTTGTGAGTTTTCACAATAAAGGCGTGTTCATTTTTTGGAAGTTGGAAAAATCACTATAATCCATCATTTCCAAATGGGCATCCCAAAAAAAAGTGAAAGTGAAAAACACCATTTCAGTGGATTTAATATCTCAGATTTGAATGAATATGCTGAGTAATCTGTACAGAAGGACTTTGAGTGAGTGTCCATGCCGTATCTTTGACAGTCCTCGCCACACTTTGGGCTCTTCGCCTGCTCCGTTATCGGGTTTCCGCGGCAGAGATTTGTCTTCACATAATCGTCTATAACTGGATCACTTTACAAGATCTGAACATTTCATCCAGCACATACTTGCACACACCGCCTCCCCCAGGTTACTGTAGCTGCGAATCTTCGCCATCGTGAACATTCACGGCTCAACAAATCCGTGACATCAACACTCGTGACTGCATCTCATCCCCAGACTGAAAGGAAAGCTACCGACAGAAGGGTTTGAATAATACACGGTACTGCATGTTCTCCTCATGAGGGAATACGACAAGTTGGTCTCTTCACATTCTTGTCTTTTGTCCCGCCATGCAGTTTGTGGTTTCCCAGCAGGTTTAGAGATAATTGTGTCTGTGACATGTCTGCATCCCAGCAAAAATGGAGCGGAGTATAATTTTGCTTGTGGCACTCACAATTTTGAACAATGAAAATAAAGAAAATGTCAGAATCAGCGTATTGGTTCAGGATCCTCCTCAGACCCCTGACTGCAAGCTGTGGTCATTTTCAGGTGTGAAATTTGGATTTTTACATATTTTAATCCTGGGCGTGCTCTAAATAAAATTAAAATAAATGTGTGGTAGTGGCCACACTTGGTATTGCACCTGCCCGTAAACACGTTTTTTTTTCTTCCCACAAGCAATTATTAAAAAAGGAGCAGCTTTAAAACCCACAAACACTTTTCTGGTATTTACGTCCAGTAAAGGAACAAAACGCGGTGGCATCGGAGACGTTGAGTTCTAGTTGATGCTGCTAACCTGAGCCAGCTACAAAGGAATAATTGTAATAGCAACACTGGTTTAGACCGGCAGAAGAAGAGATGTTCATCCATACTCGTCATATTGACACAATAATTTTTGCATAGTTTCCAACACATTGTCACTCCCTCTCCTCTTCACATACCGAGGCTCGTGACTAACGCGGCTCTGGCTTCAACCTATGACGATCTTCCTCGACCATTCGTTTCGGACGTGTCCAGGACGGCGTGCGAGTACATTCACTGGCTTACGACTCATGCGTCTCACAAATGTCTACCGAGTCACGTGACTAACGTCTGATGAGATTATATTAGGGTTTATGCAACCACTTGGTAGAAAAAGAAGAAAAAAAGTGTTTGGCTTCAAAATAAATACGCTTGTAACGTAAATTAAGCTACAGAAATTACGCCATGTGGTCTCACGTACGTAGCTTCCTTTGACGGGTCAACACAAGCGCTGGTCCCTGAGAAAAGGTCCTGTGTCCTTTTTGACCCATGCACCAGACCTTCCATCCGCCCTGAGACGCCTCACGAGTTTACATTGGACAGGTGCGTCCCATGCAGACGCTACAAGGTGCCTTTGTTCCTCGGTCTGCAGGTCACTGACTAAGTGTTGGTATTTTGACATCCCGGGAGTGAGACCAAGCTGAGATGATCAATAGCCTGCTTATTGTAACATTTGAACCAACGTAGAGCAAAGGGCAAAAAAAAACTCTTACAGTTGATGTTGTTTGTACGTTTTTTTTGTTTGTTTTTTTTAATTTGATTTACATGTTTCACTGTATTTTACTTAGACAATATTATTGTTGAACAATCTGCTGATTTTAAGGACTTTTCAATACACTCATTTCAAATATATTTGAAAAGTGTTAAATGTTGTACAGCATATCTGTCCACCTGGTTCGATTCACATTAATCAAGTCATGGCATTTCTTTAAAAACGTTTCATCTAAAATAAACAGGTGTTGACTTTGAATAACAAGCTTTTTTTAATATTCATGTAGTGCCTTAATTCCATTTACCTTTGTATTTCAGAATCAGATGTGTTAATTTGACTCGGTGAAAGGTGCATAACAATAAACATAGACATAGAATAAAACAATAACAATATAATAAAAACAATAAACATAGCGCAATAATAGATACAAGGTAACCATAACAGACTTTATGTGGCTGTTAGATGTGTTAAAGTTTGTGTTTTTTGTTTGTTAAACTCATATCGTTTCATGAAAATGCATGTTTCAACTTTTCAAGAATTCAATGCAATTCAACTCAGTTTATTTTTTATAGCCCAGAATCACAAATTACAAATTGGCCTCAGAGGCAGTGGCGGCTGGCCAATAGAGGGCCATGGGGCCTGGCCCCACCTTGAGCCACTAAAAAAGTTATAATAATCATAAATTATACAAATGGTCAATATTTGTGTTTTTGAAATTTGGAATGTAACCAGTAATATTTGTAAAATAGGATATGTGCCAAAATATATGCTTTTCCTGCATGTCTGCATATCTCAGCTGCGCCGGGGCCAAATCGATTTGGCCCATAAGAGGCGGGTCTAAAAAGCAGTTTAGCCAATTATTGATTAAAGATATAAATTAGTGACATAGATAGATTCAGGATTGGGGAGAAGAAACACAAAGAGTTGGATAAAAACAGGCACATTTTAACCCGAACAAGGTTCATAGGGGCATCTTAATATATACACATGTTCTATTAGATTATATATTTTGATGTGATCATCTGATATTTATGTTATTATAATATATTCATGAAATGTGTATTATATGATATTCATGATATTTATATTGTATATTTATGATATTTATATTATATGGTATTTATATATCATATACTGAATATTATTATGATATATATATATATATATATATCATATTAATATACTGAATTGTATTAATAAGATGTCCTTATTATGTCGGTGTTGGAATAAAAGTTAAATATTTAACTGCAAAGTAGTAATGCGTGTTTGATACTTTTTTTTGCATTGAATCATACTGGGATGTTTGCTGAAATTGATTGGATGGCCCTACCAAAATAAAATTCCACCAGCCACCACTGGTCAGAGGGCTTTACAGTCCGTACACATAGACATCTCTGTCCCAGGACCTCACATCCCATCAGGAAAAAATCCCCAAAAAACTGAAAAAAAAGGGAAGAAACCTCCAGGAGAGCAACAGAAGAGGATCCCTCTCCCCGGGTGAACAGAAGCAATAGATGTCATGTGTACAGAATGAACAGCGTTACAGAGTTACAACACATTCAATGAATATGACAGAAATTATTCATATAATGAGTAGTAGGCATGGACCACGATCCAGACCTCCACGATCCATGTAAACAGAAGGAGCTGGAGAGATGGGGCATCAGCAGGTCCACGGCTGGGGACAGGAGAAGGTATGCAAGCTTGATCTTTTAAGTAGTATTTTAAATATAGGTCCTATTACTGTTCACACTGAAGGATCCTCAAGCAACACATCCGTATCACGTGACTCCCTCACATCTCCGAAAACAGAAAAATGTGCAAACCTGACCACATATTTGCAATCCAAATGGTTACTAAAGAGCAATGCATTGTGGGGCAGTTGAGTGTGTCCGGTATACTTTGAAATTCTTGATAATCTAGTATACACCTGGGCATTTCTTGCATATATTGACGCTTGGTATGAATGGTATACGTGAGCATGTGATTCCAACGATACGATTTGATCATCAGAAGGATGTAACCTCACGGTGACGTGTGTTCACGTACAGCTTTAGCTCACATCACTCGACAACTCTGTAATTCACAAAGTGCAGCGACAAAGTTACAAGTTTATGGTTACTGATTTTAGTTTTTGAGGCTAAGACTTTTGTTTGTTCGTCGCTCCCGGGGATAACGGTAAAGATGAGGAGTCGGGTGGGCCAAATTCTGCTGATCTCGTTCTTTGTGAGCGACTTATAAGGACACCAGCTACAGACTCCTAGTCTCATTATGTTCTCATTTAATGGAGCAATGATTACAAATCACACCTAAAATTTGTCCGAATCAAACATGGGTCATCTCACAGATGGCTCAGCAGGTGCATCACACACACACACACACACACACACTGGACTCCAACATTAGAGCGGTTTGATGTGTGTGAATAATTAGATCATATTTCTACCGCAGAAAGAGGCTGTAAATAGGTGGTAATGTGAGGCAGTAAATGTCTGGAGGACAGACAGGGACACTAATAAGAACACAAACACACACACACACACACACACACACGTCCGTGGTTAAATTACTTTTGGGGAGGTTACATTGACTTGTATTCATTTCTTGGAGATTTACTCTAATCATAACCGCTACCCGTTTATTCCTAATGCTAACCCTATACACACACCTAACCAGTGACCTGAAACTAAAGTTAACCTCACCGTGAACTAAGTTTTCACCCTATAATTAAATGATTTACTTTACAGGGATGTACATTTCGTCCCCATAAGGAAGACAGGTCCCCACAATGTGACTGTGTAAACAGATATGTCCACACAAGTCATGAAATCATCCCTGATACATACACATATTCACGTTTTCATGACTTTTGGGGACATCATATTTAATTAAATCAATTTCCTGGAGACTTACTGTTGAGTTGTAGTGGATTTTATATACACTTGCACATGTTAATAAGAAGTTTATGTTTTAAAGTAATACATAAAGAAAGATATGATCATTAATTTGGGATATTATGAGGAATATTCTGGAGGAATGTATTGTGAAACATAAGAGAGGATCACTGTTCTATTATTCTGTTTTAATGACAAATGTAATGATTAACTGTATGATGCATGAGAATGAATGTATGTTTTATTGTTTAGACAATAGTTAAAATGGATGCCGATTGAAACCTAATGTGTTGCTTTTATTCTGAAGGCAGGATAGTGGGTTTTATTCTGAAGGGGAACTTCCTGTCCTTGACCCGAAGTGTTCCTCCTTTCTGGCCCCACGATCGTGAACGCTACATGAGTATTATGTTTGCCATTAAATATTGTTAAACTTTAACTCATTGAATCCTGAATTTCCTGCGGCCACGGGACCCGGAGCTCTGAACACAAATCTTACACTTACCCAAACCTAATCCTGACCTTGACCTAAACCGTACCTTATTCTTCCCTCACAACAAAGTCTTCACCCTTTAATTTAATGATTTACTTCATAAGTAAACAGTTTGTGGAAAGGTGCTTATGTGTATTAATTCCATAGTCCTTGAAACACACAACAAAAGGGTTTAAAACCACTGGAATAAACTGGGAATGAACTTATTGAAAAACAGTCCCATTGCAGCTTCTGATTGTAGTGAGAACAACTGTATGATGATTACTGTGGCAACTGAAAAGGACGGAGGCCCTGTGAATCAAGGGTAAATGGCGGCCTCTTGTGGTGAAAGAAGACATGGCACGTGATTTGTATTAAAGCTGGATTACTCTTAGACAAATAAAGACCCGTCACCCTCATTCAAATCCAGACAAGAAGAATTAAAAACACATTACAAGAATAAAATAAGATTTTCTTAAAGGTTTTCCCTCACATTTCCCACCTTTCTCCTATCGCTTTACATTCCCTTATTTATTTATTTTTTTCTTTTCATACGTGCATTTTGCAAATATTTTTCTCTTGTTTTACTGCCACTTTTTTTCTCCCCTCTCTTGATTCCTTTAGTGCTGCTTGTGGACTGAAATGTTCTGAACGGATACAGAAACACACCCTGAAGTGCAGGAAATGTGTGCACCATTCACCCTCCTCCTCCTCCTCCTCCTCCTCTTTCTCTCTCTCTCACACACACACACACACACACACACACACACACTCTCCCTCTCTCTGGCTCTCGGTTGAACTAAAGTAACCTCTCTCCCTCTACTCTCTGGTTCTTGAGGAAAGGCGTGTGTGTATCGCTGCCAAGCGGTCTGAAAAGAAGATTCTGCTTCTCTCTCCCAGATGTTCTGCTCTCTCTCTCTCTCCCTCTCTCTCCCACAGTTTTAAAGGCGTTGCTATGCATCAAACCAAATATTCCTCCTGACAACTGATGCCTCTCCCTGTGTGTTCACACATCGGTGCAAGCGGACATGTGATCACAGCGGATGAAAACAGACCACACAAATGTGGTGAGAGTAAGACGTCTCACTCCATCATCTGCTCGTGTTCTATTCAGCTTCTTTTTGGTGTGCGTTCCCCTCTAAATGTGACACGCAGTATGTGTTTCATTCATTTGTTTCTCTTTTCTGCATCGAGCTCTCCCTTGCATGCATCCGTACTCGACAAATTTTCAAAATCGCTAATTTCTTATGGTAAAAAAAAAAGAAAAGCATTCAAATAAAGTGACTGAAGCGCGGCTCATTTCTGGTTTGCAGGTCAAAAGATGTTTTGACATCTTTGTTAAGTTATATGTATAACCGAAATTACTTTTCTTTCACTTTCCTTATAAATTCACACCAGTTTTAATCTTGACATCTAGACTCCTTCCTGGCGTCGGAAGGGACGAAACTCAATTTTATTCCTAAAAGTAATTAATTATGTCTGTTATTATTCGTCAAAGAAACTGAAAATTGACCGTGCCCTTCCCACAGAGGACCACAATGTAAATATTGCTTTTGTCTTTATTGTATTTTCTTCCTGACCCCTCTGTCAGATAAATGTGTTTTTTCTATAACCTCCAGTGAGAGAAGAGTCCGGGCTTCAGAGTCCGTCCGGTTACGAGAATGAAATATTTCACTTTTCTTGTGCGCGACCTTCTTTTAAGGATCTGGGTGGAAAGCCCGGAGGCACAGTTCTGTTATTCTTTTCTTTTTTCTTTATGGCAATTTTCTCCAGGAAAGCCCAGACTTTCAAAAAAAAAAAAAAAGTTGTGCAGGTCAGCAGCTTTGATGCTTGTGTGGGTTCAAAATCCTGCAGAGTTTCCTCTTTGCCAACTGGTCCTATAGTCGTCCCAACTACCGTTCAGTTCATTTGAAGAGCACGCGGACAAAATGGCTTCAAAATGTCATGTGACAAGTCAGTGGACGTTATCTATCTGCATTCTCCCAAAAAGTGGGAGAATTTACGACCTTCACGTTGTCTTGAAGGCCGCAGGAGGCTCGAGCTTTTGGAAAGCTGGGATGGATTGTTTGAAGATGGCAACAAGACAGAGCTACAATGTGCCTTCCCTTCATAGAGGTCAGAGGTCAACCCCAATATTGTGCCCCCCTTGTGTTAATAATTTAACCAGCAACCTTCCAGTCTCAGTCAAATACACACTCTACATCATCACATACGCCTCTGAGTCATTCACCTGTTTATTTGTTCACCCCCTGACTCGTGCATTAGCTCTCCAGCTCTCGTGACGTATCCCGGGCGTGTTTGCGGAAGAGGTCCGCGGACCATAAATCCACGAGTCCGCCACACGCAGCCCATCTGCTCTTACATAAGACGCCCATAATGCAACAGTGCCTGGTGCCGCGATCCTCCGGAGTCAAACGATGAACGAGCACAGGTTTGGATCCCGGCTGTGTTTTTTCGAGCAGGAAAAAAAAAACGTAAATATCCAAACGACACGATGAAGTGTTTTTTACGACCGACGTTGTTCAGAGTGTATTAAAAACAGAGTGCCAAAAAAAAACTCCCTGCAGGCTTTGTGTCGAGCTAATCACTCAACAAAATAACGACTGTTTGCTGTGCTGGCTCCCCATTGACATCAGGACAGCAGAAAGTCTCTACATCTTCCGGAGCAAACTAAAAACACGTCTTTTTCGACTATACCTTGAATAGGGAAGGTAGAGCCGTAGTAGCACTTTAGCAGCACTTAAATGTCTCTTACTGATAGCACTTTGTAGTTTAACTTTATTGAAGAAATTGTACTTGCTTGATTCTTGTTGTTCTGAGTTTGGACTCATGGTTCAATGCACTTATTGTAAGTCGCTTTGGATAAAAGCGTCAGCTAAATGACATGTAATGTAATGTAATGTAATGTGTTTCCACATCAGGTGCACGGGACTGCAGCGAGGCTGGACTGACAGTTTGAGGCCCGAAACGGCATTAATAAAAAAATAAAAAAAGTGAAGCAAAAACACATCTGCTGTTACGGTAACACACCACACGGACCGACGGCTGCAGAACAGTCTGAGCTGCAAAAACAAACAGAGCTCAACCTGACGGCTGGACCGGACCAATTTTAGAAAAAGCTGACGCGTAAAGATTTGTTCAAAAAAAAAAAAAAAAAAAAAAGACCTCAGGGGAAATCTGTGCCACTTTTGACAAATGTTGCTTGTTTCCGTTGTGATCCTTGTGAGAAAAAACAAGCCATTCTAGTTCATTGTGGCAAGTTTCTGAGGCCTTTCTAGCGTTTCGTCTCCTCATATGAAACGAGGCAGAGATTTGAAACTTTCTATCGGCCTTAAAATAAAACTGCACAACAACAAAAAAGGAAAGCTGTCATTACAAGAATGTCAGATCTAAATTTGGTTCTTAAAGTCTTTTCCAGGACCTGCAGAAACACTGAATCGTTCAGATGATCTCAACTTTACCGAGAAACCACACACACACACACACGCGCGCGCACACACACACACACACACACACACGCACGTCTGCGACATCAGGAGCCCTTCAGGTTCATAATGTTCAGTGAGAGTTGGCCTGCAGCCCAGATCCTGTTGCTCACTAATTATGGACAGAAGTTAAATTGTAGCTGTGACGCAGAGTCTGCAGGGCCACGGTCAAGTCTGAATCAGTCACAGCTCATCACTTCCTTGTGCAACTGTCAAAATAAAAGTCTCAGTTTAACGGTGGTAACATTTAAAAAAATAAAAGAGGATGGATTGGAGGAAGACGAACAAGATTTATACAGTTTCAATACATCTAAATTATTACTAGGCACTCAAATGGGATAACAGAAAGTCAACAATAAAACTGATTATTTTAACTGAAAAAACAACCTTTAATGTTTAAAGGGAGAATTCTGTGGTTTTAAATGAAAGGCTCACCGAAAATAATCAAGCGTAAGCGAATACGCTATATTTAGAATATGTTCACCTTCATCTTGCAGTCAGACAGCGGTTTGCGACCGGAAACGGAACTGAAAGTGAAAGTTATCATTGCCCGAAAAATGAAGCCAAAACCTGCAATTCATCAAACGGCCACACGAGGCTCTTAAAAAGTGTGTCAATCCGCCACAGGCCTCCATGTTAAAATCATCATCTTTAAAAAGAAGTAAAAAGGTTTACAGCCCGTTACTAAAACAACTCTGTTATAGCCAACACAAATGTTTTGTGGCTGTCACAGGAAAAATACATATATATATATATATATATATATATATATATATATATATATATATATATATATATATATGTTGCTGCTGCCTTCGTCCACATCGTTGTGTCTGTTTCTCCAAACGGAGAGCGTTGGTGGTCCTCTTTCCTGATGACCTTGGGCTACTCTGCAATGCATTCATGTCTACGGGAGAACGTGTTCAAACAATGTTGAAAAAGTACATTTGTTGTCATTTATCCACTTTCAAAGTCAAAATGATGTCATTAAGCCAACAATTATCAGGGCATTAATTATGTTTTTAAGTTAAGAAAATACACGATAGTTCATCTCGTCTCCTTACTTGTCGTTTGAAAGTTATTCAAAGATTGTCAAAATTATCAAAGTTGAAGTTGAAGTCAGCTTTATTGTCGATTTCTAAACATAGAGAGGAATTCAAAAAAAATGATGAGACGACCACCTCTAACATTTAGTCAATTAAATAATTGACTAAAAAGTATTTTGATTGACCACATGATATTTTATTTCATTTATTGCATAATTCCTCACCACTGTTTGTTTTTTGGCAGAATGGACTTTCATCCTTTAGAGTTTAGGTTTTATTCTTACACTTATATTTAACAGGTCCAACCCTGTTACATGTTCTTCCCTTTTTTGTTAATACTTCATTTCTTTTTGTAGCTCCCACTTTTATTGTGAATCCAACGCTCTCATTTCCCGTTATTTCTCTCTCTCTCTCTCCGTGTGTGTGTGCGTGTGTGCGTGTGTGTGTGCGTGTGTGTGTGCGTGTGTGTGCCGTCTCCAGGCTCCGCTCTCCAGGCGCCTCCTCCTCCTCCTCCAAACATGGCGCCGGCCCGCAGCGTTGCAGCTTCCCCGACAGACGACGCGGAGAGGGACAGCCGGAGGAGAAGAAGGAGAAGAAGCGGCTCATCCTGAACCCGTTTTCATCAAACTCTCTCTCTCTCTCTCTCTCTAGAAACGAACACAACTCCACGTCCTTTCGAGGTGTCCACCGGAGGAGACTTTACGTGCAGCCTTCTTTTTCTTTTTTTCTTTTTTTTTGGAGACGTTTTACGCGTCAGACCGTGCGCGTAACAGAGAAGCCCACCTGTCGGACGAAGGGAGACTTCACTCCGTTGGCTTCAAGGATGTGAATCTCCCTGATTTATATCACGTAACGGGGCCGAGCGAGCGGACAAGACGGGTAGGCTCGGGGTCAGCAGACTCTGGCTCTGGGAGGAACATGTGCGGCCCTGCGAGGAACGGAACCACCGAGGCTGGAGAGGACTGAGTCTTTCCAGGGGAAAAAAAAACAACAACTTTGTTCCCCTCTTCGCCACCGAGAGGATGGATGGAGAACATTCTGCGCTGTCAGGAGTCGAGAGGGAAAGAGAGAGGCTTCCACCAATTTACCACAGCTCCACTCCTGCTGTAAGAACACTGCATTTTCTTTTTTGTTTATTTATTTAAAAAAAAAAAACGATTTTCCTCTGTTGTGCAGAAAATATGTTTTTTTTTTCTTCCGTGTGTTGAACATGTAGGAGTATACTTCACAGTGGGGACATTATTTTCTACTTGCCATCTATCGTGCAACTTCTTATTTTTTATTTATTTCAAATTAGGAATAATACAAAATAATATGAATATTGTTATAAGTTGCAGAAATGTTAAGTATTAATCCCTTAACAAATAGAATTGATTAAAAAAAAAAGAGTATCAAGCACAAATCAAATGTACAAGCGACTTTGATTTTTTTTTTTAGAAAACACTAATGATTTAAAATAGAAGTATATTTATTGTTGTCAGCGGCATAATATCTGAATGAATGACGCTTAACTTTGACTGTGATAATAATCCTGTATTATCTGAAGTCTTACTTTAAGACAAAACTGTATTTTTTTTAATTTAAACATGATACAAACAACACATACAATTAGGGAGTTGGGCACAACAGCACTACACGGTCATATCCATGTGCATTTTAATACCCATTCATAATAAAATCCCTCACTCCATCCCAAATCATTCTATAATAACTTCGACTGGTAACCTTTCGGATGGTCAACTTTAACATGCAGTGTGCTGTAGTTTTCTCCCTGTGGAAAAAGTGATGCCGCTGTCTCAACGTGATGACTCTTGACATATTCCGTAGTGCTTTTTGTAAAAAACATAGCGGGGAGTTGAGTGTTGGACTGTCGATCTGTGCGTCTTTTTAAAAAAAAGAAGAAGTTTGGCTCTCGGTGTCACCTCGGAGCTACAGGCTTGGTCGGTTGATGTCATCTCCATAGTGTCAGGGAGCAGGAATGTGGAGATCAGACGGTTTTGACCAATAAACAGGCTGTCACTGCTCCGGCCGGCTCTGGTTGTGTGTCTGGAAATGCAATAAAGTAGCGGCATGCGTCTGCAGCTCGTTTGTGTGAGGAGGTCACACTGATTCTCTTGATTCCTCCTCACAAGCCTTCGGGCCCCGTGAGCTGGTCTGAGGAGATTAAAACACGTTTTTTTTCCCCACCTGAACATAAACCAGAGTTGTTTTAAAGAGGCTGCCACAGGGTTTAAAAATAATCTTCAATAACTACTTCTTTTTTCTTTTTTTTTTTTACACAAGATTTTCTCCAGACCTCCAATATTTTTGACGACAGTCTGATTATTTTGTGTGTTCTTGTGATTATTCCTGCGTATTATTCTCTCACAGCACAATTCACGCCCAGAGATCCAAAGGGGCCGACGGCGGGCCTATACCTGTCCCGACGCAGTCGCCAGACTCATCCCGGACTTGCCGATGAATCATTCACCAGAGTAGAGAAACCCTATGAGTCGCGTCTCTGGCCCGAGTGCTGCTGAACCAGGGTCTGAGTCTGCCCACCCCCCAAAAAAAACAAATGTAGTGGGGGAGCCGCGCACGAGCCAGAGTCGGCTCATATCCTGGTCCCCTATTCACACGCGTTTTTTAACTGACTCGTGGACCTGCTCATCAGCTGCAGAGAGAGAGAGAGAGAGAGAGAGAGAGAGAGAGAGAGAGAGAGAGAGAGAGAGAGAGAGAGAGAGAGAGAGAGAGAGAGAGAGAGAGAGAGAGAGAGAGAGAGAGAGAGAGAGAGAGAGAGAGAGAGAGAGAGAGAGAGAGGTGTGTGTGGGAGAGAGAGAGAGAGAGAGAGAGAGAGAGAGAGAGAGAGAGAGAGAGAGAGAGAGAGAGAGAGAGAGAGAGAGAGAGAGAGAGAGAGAGAGAGAGAGAGGTGTGTGTGGGAGAGAGAGAGAGAGATATTTGGATGTGGAGCTCCTCAGGTGTGGTTTCTCTCTGGATGACAGCATTTCCTTCTCAGACGGAATGACTGAGCAGAGTTGGACAGAACTAACATCACAAGACTCACTGACATGAAAAAAAAAAAAAAAAAAAAAACTGCTGCTAAACGTGTTAATAGTTGTCAGATGTGAACCAGCAGGACGTGCTCTGTGTTCATTTCATCGAGGACAAACTGCGAGAAAATATTTTGTCCACAACTAGACTGGGATTGGATTTAGATGTCTAGGCTCAAATGTTGCTCTTTCCCTGAACTTCTCCTTCATGGTCTTCAGATCCACCCCGGCTCTCTCTCTCTCTCTCTCTCTCTCTCTCTGTGTGTGTTGACTTCACATGTGTTGTTCTTTTCAGGGATTCCCGTGGATCTTTTTACTGAAACCTGCACGTGTTCATGTTCATTCACTAGTGCGTCTCGTTACCGCTCTGCGGACAGATGGAGCTTCTGTTCAGAGACATGAGATGTGTGTAGTGGTGCTTCTTATGACTCGCTGTTTGTGTCGTGTCATAACTCTGAACAACACAACCTGCTACTCCCTGGGGTTGTTTCTTCTGAGACAAGCCGTCCTTTGTCTTCCCTCCCTGTGTTGAAAAAATAATATAATATCATGGAAACACTAGAAGGCATGTGTGTGTCTGTGTGTGTCTGTGTGTCTGTGTGTGTGTGTGTGTGTGTGTGTGTGTGTGTGTGTGTGTGTGTGCTGATGCCAAGACTGTGATTTTGTTCAGATTCTTCCTGGAGGTCTTGTTTCTTTGGAAACTGTGGATTAACCCTCTTCCTGCTCCTTCTGTTCTGCAGTCCTTGAACACATCGTGTGTGTGTGTGTGTGTGTGTGTGTGTGTGCGCGCGTGTGTGTGTGCGCGTGCGTGTGTGTGTCTTTGCTGCTGTCAGGAGCGGCTGCTGTGCATCTGTTGATCTCTCCACCTCCTCATCCTCCACCTCTCATCCCTCCTCCTCTTCTCTTCCTGCTCTCCATCTATTGTTTTGACTTCCCCTCCTTCGCGATCTCTTCTCCTTCAGTCCTTCATGTTTTTCTCTGTCTTCCCCCTTTTTATTCCTCATCTTTATTTTCTTCCTGTCTTATCGACATCAATTTCCTTTCCTTTCCCCTCACCTAATTCTCCCTCCCTTTTTCTTGTCTTCTCTTCCTTTCACCCTCATATCTCCCTTTCCATAACTCACCTTACCTCATTCCCTCTCTTCCTTTTCTCCTCCCTCCTGTAAATCCCTCCTCCCTCTCTCCCCTTCACATCCTCCAGCTGGCAGAGACCAGAAGGTGATGAATCCCAGAGACAGGAAATGTTATGTTGGCTAGATCGGCTCAGTTTTTAGGGCCCTGATCAACGCCGCTTGCAGCTTTTAATTATTTTTTATTGTTATTGTTATTGTCTGTTCATGCAGCTGGAAGTCTGGATTGACTTCAGGAGTTTCCATTCTGGTGAGAAACCGCGACCTCTGAGGATGCAGAGAGTCCCTTTAGTGGATCTATTAGTAATGGTATAGCTGATTGGTTTGTTTTGTATAGTTTGTTTATAATATTTTTCAGAAAAGAGTATTTCATTTTTGTTTAATAAGCATTGATGTTCATACTTATTACGTTTTTGGCCTCATTTATTGTCACAAAAAAAATGCAAAATGTTGCGTTTTCTGCAAGATTTCTAGAATTGTATATGAACTGAGCTTCAGTCCCTCTTGAAGTAGCTTTCATCCGTTATTGGCAGATATTGTTGGCTTATCACATTTATATACTAGTAAGTATAGATTGCTGTGCATTTTAAATTGTGTGTGTATGTCTACCTGATTTAAGTTGTCGTCATTCAAGTGTAATTAAATAGTACTATTGTCATCTTTGATATTGAAGGTAACAATATTAAGCTGTAAAATGATATTCCATCCATTGAATACAACCCGTAAAAATACATGTCAATG
Source organism: Cyclopterus lumpus (assembly GCF_009769545.1). Taxonomy (NCBI): domain Eukaryota; kingdom Metazoa; phylum Chordata; class Actinopteri; order Perciformes; family Cyclopteridae; genus Cyclopterus; species Cyclopterus lumpus. The sequence continues at coordinate 5,936,413 of NC_046980.1, read as the reverse complement.
ACATTTTAATTTTTCATTTAGGGATCCATGTTCCAAAACTGTCCATGCCATCATCTATGTGTGTAAAAACATATTTAGAATATATAACAATATTTCATATATATATATATATATATATATATATATATATATGTATGTATGTATATTACCGTTTTACTTTCACTAGTGTGATTCAAACTACTTAGTCATCATCAACATTTTCAGATTTTCTTTTCATGACATTCATAACAGTGTCCGTCTCCCACATAATATATACGACACACCTGCAGAAATTCTCCCCCTCTGCTCCTCGTTGTTGATGATGTCATCTTCCTGCGACAGGGTTTCGGGCGAGGAGCTAAGCAGCCGTTTCCGTCTCTGGGCACCTTCATCTCCACACTGAGCCAGAGGAGGGACGCAGGGGGGCGGGGCTTTGCTGGCGGCATGACGGGCACCTTGACCAGCACCCAGTGGCTCAGACATGGTGAGCTCACTACTATTCTATTTACCAAACATGAGCAGTTCATTTCTTTTTTTTTTTTTTTTTTTTTTTTAAATAAATGAAGTAATTTTTGCTGTATTTGGTACAAAAGGGACCTTGTTTAATAAAAAATCAACCCACGCGATTTCTTAATCTAATATTCAGCTTTAAACTCTGTTGTTGGCTGTTCAAATGAAACAAAAGTCTCGAAAATGTCCCGAAACACTACGACCGATGCAAAAAACACACAAAAATCATCACACCGGCAAATGTTAGGCCTATTCAAGGAAATTATGAGACGGATTTATCCTTCTCTCATACGTGCCTGGACCAATATTGTGTTTATTGGCGTGGCTTCGGCTGTAGAAGGAAGACATGAGAGGAAACAAGTGCACCTCAGTTCTCAGTTTTATATTTCACAAAACCAGATTTAAGACATACAAAAAATATATTAAAAAAATAGCATTCTAAAGGCAAAAAAAAAAAAAAGTGTCACCATCATTATTACTGGTTTCATTCTTTTTTCTTTCTGTAGCTTTTTGGTCTAAGGCGTCATGCTTCTGTCCATTAGTTTCAAATGAAAACCTCCAATGTGATTCATTCAAGGTGACTTTTGATTACCACAGGCTTTAATCTGCATTAGAAAAAAAAAAAGAACCGTCTCGCCCCCCTTTTCCCCCACTGGACTAAAAAAAACAAAACCCGCCCGACTGGCATCTGGCTTATATCTTCAGCGGGGAAGGTCACAATCGTCATTCATTCCCGGGACAAGTCACGGCTATTTATCGGCTCCAGCTCCCATTCGCCAAGTGATGGAAACACGACACCCCCACTGGACACGCTAATTCACGCCCCCTTTTTCCCAGCTCTTTTGTCATTTTCCGCGGCAAATCCTGCCCGTCTCCAAATTAGTCTGAGACTTAACATTTTTTTTTAAAAAGTTCCAGAAAAAAAAAAAAAAGAGGTGACCATTATGATTTCCACTGGCCTCCACGCTGATCTCTACTGTTTAATAATGTTTTCCAGAAAGAAAGAAAAAACAAACACATCTGAGGAGTCTATCGCCTAATTTTAAGCATGTTTTTTCCGTGAGTACATGTTTGCAAATTCTCAAACACGATGTACTTCTTTTTTTCATCAAGCTGTGCAACAAGCTATGTCAGCACTTTTTTAAATTTATTTTGCCTCCATATGAGTTCATTTTAAAAGCAAAAACGTGAGTCAGTGAAGCAGCTCAAACGGCCGGCGAGGTGTGTTCACTTGTCTTTGTTCTCCCCGGTGCTCTCTTGTCTCGGAGGGTAATGATGTGTTACTTCCTCTATTTACAGTGTGCTCGATGCAAGCGTTCAAACTGTTTATGTTGAGCTGCGCAGTAACGTCGTGCTTTCAAAATGGAAGGTTTTCAGAAGTTAAAAAAAAAAAAAAAAAAAAGAGAGAAGAAGAAGAAGAAGAAGAAGAAAAGCTGTCCATGTTTTCCAGTTGGCGACGGTGCATTTAAAGAGTCTCGCAGAGCGCAGAAAATTACAGGATCACACTTCTAATTAGAAAGCAACGGGCGTTTTTTTATGTGTCGATTCAGGTTTCAGCTGAAAATAAGCTCCTTCTTTTTTCTTTTTATTTACTGCCATTTCAACGTCAAGAAGAAACGTCTCTGTGGAAAGGTGTTTGGGTTATGTTTCATGAAAAATGAAAGTTTACTCGCGTGCGCTAGAATTCTGTGTCTCTGAAGTTCTCCGAAAATTAGCTAAGAAATTGGGGAAATCAAGAATATCTGTCCCGGGGGGGGGGGGGGGGAAATAAAAAAGAAATCAAGATGAAAAAACACGTCATGAGGTTCTATTTTGTTTTTGATATAAAAGTGAATGTTGCTTCCTGTTAAAAGGCGAGGGTTTATTTCTGACTGCCGTGAGAACCCAGAGCCAGCGGAGCGCTCACCAGCCCGCTTTGTCACCACGGCTACTGATGCCAGAATAATTATCCAAACCTCCGCCCCAAATGAAAACCATATGAAAGTAAAAAACACACACACACACACACACACACACACGCACACACACATGAGACAGTGTAGCATTCCTCGGGCCTGTTACAGCCATCCGGCCTGCTGGATAATCACCACAATTTGCTATTTCATCTGCAAAGTATTACAGGAGGTTTGTAAATTACTTTTTAATATCGTCAAATTTGGGTTTTTGTCTGCTGAAGCTGAGCTGAGCAGAGATCTGTCTGACTTTTTATTTCAATATTAAAAAAAAAAAAAAAAACGACGACACCTTTTCTAGAAACACTGGCATCAAAGTCCAGCTTGTTGCGGTAAAAGATTAAAACATTTATTGATTTAAAGCATGGGGCACAGCAGCAGGATAAAGGGACTGCAGACGGAGACGTAAATAGCACGATTGGTTTGCATACATACATATATTCTCTCTCTTGTTCCTTAAAAGTTGACGGTACATTTGAAGGTCATCTTCCCACCGTGCTCGTGGTTTAGTTGTCCTGGCCCCCCCCCCCCCCCCCCCCCCCCCCCCGACTTCCTCGATGAGATTCCTGAGATCTGATCAAGTGGCTGCACTTCAGGTCCACATAAACTCCGACTCTTTTGTTCTTTCTTTTTTCTGAAGCTTAGAAAGAAGAAAACACTTTGCATGCGTTCTCACCTGGCATCCAGATAGAGTTCACGCGAGGAGCTCTATCTGCTGCATTAAAGTGAACAAACAGCCCCCATTAAAATAACGACCGCTCTTTTAGTGCGTGTGTGCTAATCGTCCCTTAATCAACTGGATTTATTTCATTTTTAGAAGGAAAAAAGTCCCGATTTTGGTTCGGACGTTGACTGTGATCAGCCCGTCTTCAGCCTGATGTTTTGTGGACCGCTTCGTTCACCAGGCGTCAGCTGGGAAAACAATGAACGCACCTCCGTACATGAGGGGCGACACTCGAGGGAAGATAACAAGGTGCTCCTCTCATCCCTTGTCAAAAGACATCAAAAGACCTCGTTGACGTAAACTTTGATGAAAGGCAGAGGGGGGGAGCAGAGGGACGAGGACGTCCTCAGAGATCTCGAAGGTGACCCTTCTGAATGAAGGCGGTGTCATGGCGACGGACTAAATTTAGGTGACGCACGAGCTGACAATGCAAAAGGTAATCACGAAAGAAGCGGTGATGGAGGAGGCGAGTGAAGATCATCATCTTCTGCTCCTTGTTCTCTGCTCTCATTAGCTCTGCAACGCCGCTTTTCCATCCACTCAACCGATGGATGAATACGGTTAGACGATGATTCGCGAGTCATTTTGATTATTTTTTTTTTCGGTAACTAGTACTTTGATTCAGGACGGGGTATATCAAAAGGTTAACGATTGATTTTTTTTTCTTTTCATGGTCACCAGAGGATGAATCTTATTATTTTTGTGAACCCAGGGGCGGATAAAAGTCATAGCCATCTTGTTTTTGGAGCAATTTCCTTGCACATATAGGATTATTAAAAACGTAATATATTTAATACATATCCATCAGGGCCCCAATTTGAATTTTTATACATTTTGAAGATGTTTTTTTACAAACCGCAGTTACGGTGAGGTGGCTTGTTCGCGAACACACGTATAATAATAGTTGGATAGAAAAGCCGGCGACTAGAAAAACAGCAGCTCGTTACGTTCTAAAGGTTTGACAATAACGAAGTAAACGATAACAAAAGTAAACAAAAAAATAATTAGGAAATTAAAACTAATTTAACCTCTCTGACCTTGCCTCATCAGACCAATATTCTTTATTTCCGAATAGATTCTGATGAAATTTGCATTTCTGCTCCCCCAAAGGATGAACTCCTTTGATGCCCCATATGACCCCGTGACCTTTCCTCTCAGCGCCACCCTCCAACACCAAAGAGAAACACCAAGATTCCTGTGATGTAACACCTGCTCTCATTGTCACGTATCCATCCGTCAGCCTCTGTACCTGCGTCCCTTTTATCTACTCGTGCAATTTGTCCATGCCCAAAACGAGCACCCACAATGCACCTGGACAGGCTCGCTGGGCGACTATTGTTACCGTGGGGACGGGAGAGACAAAAGGGGGGCTAATTATAAACAGAATGAATAGACGGTGTGTGGAACGACATCGCTCCCTCGGCCTGAGTGTCTCCATTTTGTCTTGCCGTATATAAATTATACAACTCGAATAGAAATCGCAGAAAGGTACAATAAAAAAAAACGTTCCTTCGTTTTGCCGTAATCCGATCGAAGGCTCTTTTGCATCAGCAGTTTGGTCGTTTGATCCATTTATTGATGGATTGCAGAATTATTTTTTCTTTTTTTTTTCTTCTTCATCCTCCATCAATCGTGTGATCTCACCAGCAAAATGCGCAGCGAAACTCGAAACCGGCAGCTTGAAATATCAATAAAAAGTCGAGTCAGACATAATTACATATCACGATGTTCGCGAACGTGATCCAGTTGGATGTTCTCATCTGAGCTCTGTATCGAGTTCATGGTTATTAATCACGACTATTCATCCATTTAAAAAAGAAATATATATATATTTCCAACGCACATTTTGAATTAACGGAGCACTGCTTTTCACTTCCATGCTTTGCTGCATTTCCTGCTGTTGCACAAATGAACATGAGGCTTAAAATAATGTAGTCGAAACACCTCGATCACCGCCCGGCTGTCAGTTTACGGAGCGCTTTCATTTAACTTTCATTTTCACGCCTTTTATTCTCTGTGTGAGAGCTCCTGTGGCTCAGGTTAAGTAACAGAGACACAGTTAAATTAATAAGTGGTTTGTTGGTTTATTGTCTGTTTTTCTCTCCCAGGGAGAGAGCTGCCTCCGATCTGCAGCGACGTTCGTCAGAAGCAGCGTCTCTCCATCGACACGCTTCCCCCGGAGGTCAAAGCTCCGTTCCCCTCCGACCCCGTCATCCCCCTGCGTACCAAGACCACCAAGGAGTTTCAGTGAGTTTAGACCCCCCGAAACATTTAAAGACTGCTATCTGGTTGGTGTTGTTGAGCATTGTGTGCACGTTGTTGTGTTGCCAGGGAGGACGTGGAGCGTGCCGTCCAATCAGGTGTCTGGAGGGAGGTCCGAGAGTTTTACCTGACCACCTTTGACTCCTTTATAGAAATCAACGCTGCCTTCAAGGTAGAACACACACACACACACACACACACGCACACGCACACACACACACAGACACACACACACGCGCACACACACACACAGACACACACGCACACACATACAGACACACACACAGAAACACACACACGCACACACACACGCACGCACACACACTCACACACACACACGCACACACACACGCACACACACACAGACACACACACACGCACACACACACACGCACACACACAGACACACACACACGCACACACACACAGACACGCACACACACACACACACAGACACGCACACACACACACACACACAGACACACACACACACGCACACACACACGCGCACACACACACCCACGCACACACACACATAAAGACACACACACACACGCACACACAGACACACACGCACACACACACACAGACAGACACACACACGCACACACACAGACACACACACACACGCACACACACACAGACACGCACACACACACACACACACACACAGACACGCACACACACACACCCGCACACACACGCACACACAGACACACACACACACACACGCACACACACGCGCACACACACACCCACGCACACACACACATAAAGACACACACACGCACACACAGACACACACGCACACACACACACAGACAGACACACACACGCACACACACACACACACACACACACACACACACACGCTGGCTCTCAGCAGAATGCCTGTTGTGAGAAAACTGTTTTACATGCTGTTAAAACTTCACCAGACGCCTGGACCGTTTTACTAGGGGGGGGAAAGCATTTCTTTATATTTATTTTTTCATCTTTTTTTCCCCTCACGCTCTCTCCTTGGCTTCTCTCCTCATTTTTCCCGTCCTCCCTCCTCCGTCCTCCCCCAGCGAGAGGCGAACGGATCCTTTAACACCATCGACGACTCGGGAGTCAACGCCAAGTTTGTCAACGCGGTTTACGACGCGCTGCTCAGCACAGTAAGCACGAGCTCATCATCAAACTGCTTCGAGATCTATTCACCATATGATATATCATATACATATATATATTTATATATGTATATCATATATATCGTATGAGGCGGCCTTTTCAACGGCTCTGGCCCATTATTCCTTCAGAAAATCCTCATATAAAGAGTTTTAACCCTGGAACAAGCTAACACACAACCATAAAACACTGAATAAGGAGCAAATAAAAACTGAAAATTACATAATTATGTTAAGAATGAAGGAACTACAGCTATATATATATGTTGCCGTTACAGCTTAGGATTGTGGGTAATTTAGTACTTCTCCATGACATTGCAAATGAAACCTGTTTTTTTTTTCTTTTAACAAGGTTTATATCATATTACATCAAGTCTGTCGTAGAGTTCATAGCATCTATTTAAGTTTAGATTTGTTCTATAAAACTTAACACACTTTATGATAAAGACGTCCGAAAAACATACTTAAAAAATAAATAAAACATGAAACACTTCAAACTGACCTTGAAAACACTTTTATGTGTTCTGTGACCTCTCTGGTTGAAAGAAAAATATTGGTTAAAAAATAAATATAGCGGACTTTGTGTGGGTCGCAACCCTTACAACCTGTGTGTGCGCGCGTGTGTGTGTGTGTGTGTGTGTGTGTGTGTGTGTGTGTGTGTGTGTAGCCTCAGGACATCCAGAAGTCAGTGTTGAAAGGGATCATCAACAGCCTGCTGAGGGAGTGGAAAGGGTGAGAACACACAATCTGCCTTTTTGTGAGGCATTTTGCTTATTTCTTTATTAATCTTCATATTATTATTTGGTCGTTCAAACTAAATGGAAATGATTGCCGAGCTTGTTTCTGTTTCTCTTTCTCTCGTGTGACAGGTTTGGGTTTGTGTGTGCTCTTGTTTTTCAGGCCTCGGACCAAAGATGACCTTCGAGCTTATTTCATCCTCGTTCAGGTGAGACCGAGACAGACCTCTGCAGATGCACGCTGTCAATAATCAATATCAATATTGAAACAGTTGGCTGCTGATCACTAGAATAACGAGTGGATTAGATTTGTAAAGCTCTGTCATTTTTAAGCCTTTATCCTTATTAAACAACCATTCGTGTTCTTCTTTCTTTTCTTTTTTCTCGCACACCCTTTTTCTTCCATCCCATGTTTTTTTTTCTCTTCCCATCGTATATGATAGGAAGAGAAAAAAAAAAAGTCAGCTTTCACTTGCACCTCTCTGTCTTTTTCTGTTTGTGGGGTCTCTTCTTCAATCCTGTTTTTATCCTGTTTGATCCTATTTTCATATCTCTCTCTCTCTCTCTCTCTCTCTCTCCAGTCTGATTTCCGTATATGGTTTTGGGGATTAGAATCAGATAAAGACAGGAATTTACAGTAGTTCCACGCTCCATCAACACACACACACACACACACACACACACAGATGTGGACTGGGTGAGGTCATGTTGGGAGTTGAGGACTGCTGGTTTCCTACCTGATGACGACTCTCCATCATTTAGCGGAGCTACACATTCCACTCTCACTCTTCATCTGTATGAAAACCTCACTTATTGTGCCGTTTGTTTTTATCGGCGTCCAAGCGGTGACTCAACAGACACGCTTTTGTGTCCTTACGTCTTAAACGAGTCATTTCTTCCAAGATAAAAAACAACTAAGTCCAGCTCGAGTCTGACCTGAAGAACCCAACCAGACTTGACCTTTTAAAAGGACACGTGACTCCGATAGTCGTCAACCAGGTGCTCACATCCTTCACTGTGTCCCAGTTGTCCCATTCTAGACGTATTTCACCATTTGCTTTTAGCTTTGTCTTTCGAAAGGAGTCTCGCGGTTTACAGTCTGATTTCTTTGCAGTGATGTCACCTCATTCCAAGAGATGAAGTATCAACTTGGTAGAAATGATGTAATTAACCACCCGTGAGATTGTTTTCATTCATGCGAGCACGCAGACTGAAAGCCAAGGAGTGCGGTATCGACGGACACTCTCAGACGGTAATGCACAGCAGAAATGGAAACTTGCGCTTTGTCACTGTCTGACATACTGCTGTGTGTGTGTGTGTGCGCGTGTGTGTGTGTGTGTGTGTAGAACCCCCAGTATTCGAGCACCAGCACCTATGTGATCTACGCTCACCTGCTGAGGCAGATCGCAGCTCTCTCCGAGGCCGACCACCACTTCCTGGTCCATTGGCTAAAAAAGTAAGTGTGTGTGTGTGTGTGTGTGTGCGTGTGTGTGCGTGTGCATGTGTGTGTGTTAACCTGTGATGTTTGCTCGCAGCCAAGTTACCACAGCTTTCTCTTTTTTCTTTTTCCTATTTCTGTCTCTATTTGTCTTACTCTCTATCAACCTGTCATCCTCTTCCTGTTTTCTGTTTTCAGCAGCGGGATTGTAAACTCTTTGTAGGGAAGTATGTGAGTTGAGTCTCTGAACTGTAAATAACTCTTCGACATGTAGGTCTTGTCATCTGGTGTTTGCAGCAGCTGCTGATTGATGATTGTGTGATGGGGAACGTACATTTGAAGTGTTTCCATCTCTAACTAGAACGATGTTGCTTCTGCATTCATCTCACTGAGCTTGGACCCAAATACGTTTTTCTTTTTACCTTTTTTTTTTAACCATAATCATCTTTGTTTTCCCCTCTATGATCCGAGGGGTTGTGGAGGTTATGCAATAGTTATAGAAGGCATAATACAGTATGCATGGGTGTCATGATTTTGATTCTGAATCGTTAATCGCTTAACTTTGCTGTCAAAAGCAGGATCGTTTTTTTTTTTTTTTTTCAGCATTTTCTCTCTCTACTAATTTCTTTAACCAAGTTAAACTTTGACCCCGGGGCTTTATCGTGCTGCATTACCAAAATGCTTGACACCAATGTAGCCTAACTTTTGAAAGGAGAATTTAAATATGTAAATGACACACAGCCTACGACTACAAATGCGAGCCATCCTTCACGTGTCTCCATCTCAGCCTTAAGAAGGAGCCCTGAAGAACGCATCCTCGATGTGGTGATGATTTACAAGCGAGCTGCTTTAAATTATAAGTTCTTCTCCCAAAAAACCCAAATGGCTCCATCTGACGCCACTATTCTTCTCTCATGAACGGTCTATTTTTGTGCATGTGAGGATATTTCAGGATTTGTGCAGTTTTGCTTCTGCCAAGCGGCTGATGTTAACCAATGACTGTGTGTGTGTGTGTGTGTGTGTGTGTGTGTGTGTGTGTGTGTGTGTGTGTGTGTGTGCGTGCGTCAGGCTGTCGCCGAGGCGTTTCAGGCAGCCGGTAGAGCGCCTCCTGCAGTTCATCTCCACCCGGCTGTTTCCTGCAGAACCAGACGAACTTCCACCTCTAACCAAGTGCTCCTGGTGGATCCCCTCAGCTACCAAAGTGCTCGGCCTGTTCAGTGAGTCTCACGCACACACACACACACACACACACACGCACACACGCACAAAAAAGATCATTTTTGCCCCATTTGACTTTTCCTAATCCCGTCCTCAGATGCAGCCAACAGCGTCTCCACTACTCCCATCATGCCTTTCACCGACTTCTACAACATCACCCTGGAGCACATTGACTTCATGGAGGAGTACAGGACCTGGCAGAACTACGGCAACTCGAATAGGTCAGATGAAGTGTGTCTACCTAGTTTAACTGGCTTTTCCATCTCCTGACTTTTATTATAAAATGACTGAATGTGTCCAGAATGTCTCTTGAGACCAAACCAACTGAAACCAATCTACGCTTCGTTGACTGAAACGTGGTTTGATTGACGATAGAAAAGTGAAATATTCATGGAAACTGAGCTTTTAAAAAAAAAATACATATATGGATATTAAATAGTGGAGCAGTGGAATAGACGGTGAGTTCAGACTTCTCCCGGCTCATAAGGACCTATAAAACGCTCACAGATGCGTCGACACAGTCTCTCGACTCTCCAAATGACCCCGAGAGCGAGGTAATTTCCTTCTGAGGGTTCCTGGAAGTCGCACCGAGTATCTCTCCGCCTGCGCACGGACGAAGTGACGTTCTCGAAGCAGCTGCGAGCTTAATGCCGAACGCTGGAAAACACATCCAGAAGCCGCAGAGTCTGTTTCGCGTTGCGGCCGCGGCTCGTTAACGTCCGATAAAGGAACAAAAAAATGGATCCAGGAGTTTACGGTTCAGACGACCGGCCCCTAAAGTCCCCGGCTGGTGCGGTGGGGAGTTCTGCTCATTTCGGGGCTTGGAGGGTTTAGATTTTCAGAGCCTGCTTATTTGGGTAAACGTCTATGTTTTTAAAACACTTGAGAGTTTGACAAGAATTCATATTCAGGTTTATTAACTTTTTCATATTTCCTTCTCTTCCTTTCTCAAGGTTTTCCTTCTGTCAGTTCCCCTTCATCCTTTCGACAGTGGTGAAGAAAGCCATCATCCAGAAAGACTCTGAGCAACAGATGATCAGTCAGGCCAGGGTGAGACACACAACACACACACACACACACTCTCTCACACACACACACACACGCATGCAAAACCCTTTTGTACCTCATTTAAATAGTACACATAAGCCCCTAACCCTTCGTCTTATGCCACTTTCCCTTGTTCCAAATGTGCAACGATGGACGCAGGCAACAAATTCACGTTACCACACACTTTACTCGTGCGTGTGTGTGCGTGTGCGTGTGCGTGTGTGTGTGTGTGTGTGCTTCACAGCAAAGCCTGGTCAGTAAGGTGTCTCGCAGGCAGAGAGTGGACATGAACCTTCTGTTCCTCAACATCAAAGTACGACGAGCACAACTCCTCAGCGACTCACTGGATGAGGTCAGCACACACACACACACAGACACACACATTATATAATAACACAAGGTAGTGCATAACTCCCTATGTATATGGAAAATCAGGAACAAAAAGTATTTTCCGCTGCAGGGGAGATCAAGTCACTCGTGGCGATTTTAAGTTTTGAAAACCTCGACATGAACAAACGGGAGCGCGTGTTTGTTTTTTTCTTTCTTTTCCGTTTCAAACCCCCGATGGGAAGCCGGAGCGACCAATTAGCTCGTTTGAGAAAACACTTCTCCCATTCACAGGCGTGTTCTGAGATGATGTGGAACAATGGTGGTTTTGTTGGATGTGTTCGGCACAGCCGGTCCAGTGCCAAGCACATTTTTTAATTAAGCAAATCAACTTTAACGTGCAGTTTAAAGCCCTATTCGCACAGGATTTAAATATCATGTGAATCATAAATAATCTCCACGTCTGTGTTTAGGGAGTCTATATTCTACTAACATGTACTGCTATTATCTCCCAGGTGTGATGTATACGTTTCTGCTCATATAAAAACTATATCATACTATATGATATTTATCTTTAATGTTATTAATATTATAATATTTCATAGACCTTTTTGTGTTTCTATAAGACTCACAAAGTCTCTCCATGCTGTGTAGCCAGATGAGCCACACTGCTGTCAAAGCGTTGGTTTATAATTGACCACACAGCCTCGATAAATCTCCACGAGGAAAGAGGCAGAAACATGAAAAATCACAACACAAACTCAAATCACGAGATTACCACATGACGCGTTATCGACACATTTGCCTGTAAGTAGTGTGTGTTTACTGAAACGAAGAAAGAAGAAAGGACTTATGCAAACAGCTATGCGATTGTTGTATTGTTATAAATTAAGAGTTGAAGGAGAACATCGGTTTCATAACTGCGTGCAATGCAAAAAGAACCATTCCAAACTCGTTCTTCTTCTCACGCTGCGTCTCCAGTTGACGAGGAAGCGGTGCGACCTGAAGAAGAAGCTGCGCGTGACGTTTGTCGGGGAGGCGGGGCTCGACATGGGCGGCCTGACGAAGGAGTGGTTCCTGCTGCTGGTCCGACAGATCTTCCACACGGACTACGGTGAGACGGCGCCTCCCAGTCCGGCTGACCGGCGTAACAGCACCGTGCATGAAAAACAGCCTCGATCAGGGAAGTGGGAATAAAGAAAAGCGGACATTTATCAACAGAGAATGACAGATAACGACAGGGTTTTGGTTGGAAATCCAGTGGGCGGGCAGTGGAAAAGCGGAAGTCGTAATAATTTAAAATAAAATAAACAAGCAGAAAGAAAGAAAACTGATCTTTACTGGACAAAATTGGTAATACATTTGTATGAGATGGAGGTCTTTTTTTTCCAGTTGGGGAAACTGCAGCAGGAATAAGTGACTTCTAATTATCTTCATATCTGTGTCACTATGTTTGTGTGCCGTTGTCTCTTTAAATGTCTTCTTCTTTTCTCCTTTAACCCCGTTTTACCTCTCCAATCCTGACATTTTGAAAACACAAATAAAAATGCAGTAAATGTGGTAAAAAAAAGTGGCTCTGAAAAAAAAGAAAATGTAGTATCAATCATCAAAACTTCCATATCACAAACCACTCATGCAGCACAATCCCCCTCTTCTTCCATTGATATCAGCATGTTCCAAACAACTGTTGGCTTCACTTCGGGGTCACCACTGGAAGCCATTATATATCGGTTTATCCAGGACGACACTGGTATTATTCCGAAGACCGAAAACCAAAAATATGCCTCCCAATACTTTCCGCTAATCCCTACTTTTTGGGCTCCCGGCCTCGAGCCCATTGGTGCTCACTGAAGAGTAAATATATTGTTCATCAGGCAAGTGGTTAAAAAAAAT